>NW_009917957.1:35710-41697 GCF_000696875.1 Nestor notabilis | reverse complement strand
CTTTCATCTTGAATATGACAGGTATATTTCATATAAGAGATAGAAACAAGTGCATATTTTTGCCTGCTGAGGTTTCTAAAAGAGAGGGAATTATTTCTGTCAGAATAGAAAGCTGTGATACTATTGACACAAACTTTTCACCTATATTTGCTAATAATATTGGGCCTCCATTTCCATGCTCTCTGCCATTTTGGACAGGTTTCAAAAGAACACAGTGTTGCCAGGTATCATCTTAATGCAGTTAACACAGCAGAATACCAGAGGACTCTTTTTTTGGGTTTGATTTTGGTTTGTGTCACACCACACAAGTTACTTTGGTTGGGATAGGGGAGGAGAAAAGGAAAGGAGGACTTGCAGATTCCCAGAGCCCACTCAGAACCCTAGAGCCAGTCATTGCTGATCTTCAAAATCAGCTGTGGGCATGATGTACTTACTTGCTAACTCTTCCAAAAGGCTCCACTGGATCTCTATCAGCTCCAAGGCTTTCCAGAGCATTCCACACAAGTTCAACAGTAATCATTTGCTCTTCTAAAGCCACAGTTCACATTTAACATCTATCAGACAGGCAGTGTTCACACCTCAGGGATCTTGGAGCCAGCCAGGAGACATGGCTTCTGCTCCAGCTCAGACACAACAGGAGGAGGAACCAATGCTCTAAAGAGAGGCAAAGTCCAGGAAAAGCCCCAGGAGAACAGAAGCAGAGCCTGAGGCTGGATTATTCAGACCCAGAGGAGTAGAAGCACCAATGTGGAGCAGGGCAAAACAGGGCAGGCCCCTCACTGAACTATAGGAACTTGGGAGGCAACTCTTACACTGAAGCTGCTTCCCTCTCAAGTGCTCCCACCCAGGCAGGAAGGAAGGTTTGAGATGGGATGCTGGTGCAGGGAGCCTGAAAGCTGAGGAGGCCAAGAAATGCCATGTCTCTAGTGCAAGAGGCTGGGATTAGCCACAAGGACACAAGGAGTGCTCCATACTGTGCTGTGCTTTGGGAACAGGCTCATAGGTGGACTGTGTCAAAGAGGGAAGGACAAGGTGATCTCCAAGTCAGTGGCTGTAAGAACCCAACCTAATGCAGGTGACAGAGGTGACACTGAGCAAGCTGCTTGCTTCCTGCAACTCCCTACCTTCATCTCCACGGAGGGGTCGCCAACGACCTGTTTCCATTCATAGCTGACTATCCCTCGGTCATCCGTGCTCTCTATGCCTCTCAGCATCACTGGCTCCCCCGGCTGTACCCTCATGTCCTTGCCAGTGCGGGCTATTGGAGGATGGTCATCTGCAGAAGAAAGGCAGAACAAGGCTTGGGTAAGAGGCTGAAGGGTCCAGTCCATATCTCCATTACAGGAATACAAGGGAGGGGGATTCTTCCAGATTAAATCAATACAGACTTCAACCACTGAAAAAGAAACACTTTCATACAGCTGTGCTTCTTGCAGCCTGAGCAAGCAACAGGCAGGCAGTACCGTTATTACTGCCCTCACTAATTTAGCAATGCCACAACCCATTCTGGCAGTGCTTTTGGCTCCCTGGCCACTTCTGCCCACAGGAACCACTGTAAGAGGGTGTCCCCGTGGCTCCAGCCATTGAGGTCCTGTCCATCAGACCACATCGTTGCAAAACAGCACAGAGCAATCTCCACCCTTCACTTAGGGAGATGACCTGGTGTGGGTGTTGAAGAATGTGGAACTGATTCTCATCATTCCTACCACCATCTCTAAGCACTGTGTTAGCATACCTAACCAAAGCTACGCACTGCAGGATCTGGATGAGAAATATCCCTCCTCCACCTTGTATTCCAGCCCGTTCTCCGACATACATGCCTTAAAAAATGGCACACAAATGCCATTCGTGAGATCATTATTTTTGTGCTGTTCCATGGATTAGCTCACCAGCAGCTTCCACAATCCATGAACACTTTTCCAGACTGTAAAAGATGAAAACTGATCCCTGGCTGTGCCAGCAAAAACAGCCTATACAATGGCACCATTAAGCCTGACTCATAACTCCTCTCAGCCTCAATGTCTCTGATCACAGGCTTTCCGCCCATAAAACTCCACCTGGTAGTGCCTGTACCAAGTCCAAGATCCAGTGTTCAGGTTCAACCTGAGTCTTTTGTAAAGGCATTGATTTAGAAGCTAGGTATAAATCAGTCAACCATTACACTGTTATATTGACTGTGACTGAAGAAGAGGATTAGTGCCCAAACCCCTTAGAAAACTACTCCATCAGGTAATTATTTCCACTGTTGTAGACTTGCTCCTAATTTCCTGTTTGAGTGTGTCTGGATTCAGGTACCACCTGCTGACTCTTGCTAAAGCCTACTGAAAGGACCTTTCATATAAGACGTATATAGAAATAAACCTGACATTCAAACCCAGCTACTTTTTAGTTCTTTCATCACTAAATTCAGTAGGATTGAGGGCTTTGCAACCTGTATTCCTGATTGGTTATCACAAACCCACCCAGAATCTTCCATTTTCTAGTATCTTTCACCAAATGAAGACATGTCCATTCTATCCTGGTCTTACAAATGCTGCTGCCACCAGAAAGTCACAGGGGAGACAAACCTTCCCTTGTTGACACACTTGAGCATTGTGCTCAGCCTGTCTGGCTGCACTATCAGGGAGGGTATTTACATGCCACCCCTTGAGGCTCCCCCTGCAGTCTGCTCTAGTCCTACCACATGTTACTTGAGAGAAGAGACTGACCACCTCACTCCAACCTCCTTTCAGGTAGTTGTAGAGAGTGGTATGTTCCCCTCTGAGCCTTCTCTTCTCCAGACTAAACCCCACCAGGTCCCTCAGCCGTTCCTCATCAGACTGGTGCTCCAGACCCTTCACCAACTCCACTGCCCTTCTCTGGACCCACATGTACCAGTATCTTTCCTGTAATGAGGGGCCCAGAACTGAACACAGAGACTGAACAGACGAGACAAGCAGAGATGCCCACCCTGGGTGTCCTCTCACCCCTGGGTGAGGCACACCTCCCTGCCACTCCTTCCTCAGGGCTGCATGCCACAGCGATGGGTCCTATCTCAGCCTGGCACAAAGGCTGCTGAAGACACCAAGCAGGGCCAAGGGAGCCTGACACCTCTGTGTTTTGATAGGGCCAGTAGAACAAATACACGGAGTTCTGTTTTATTCACAAGTGGCCACGCAGAACATTCATACGTGAAGGGCCTGTCTGGAGCTGGCAACACCTTCCAAACCAAACCAGGAAAACTGCTCCATAAGCACCTTGTACACAGCACTACAAGCTCTGGAAAGGGGACACATCCCTGCCACAGAGCAATGCAGCCTGGTCCCTGCCACCCTCCTGCCTGGGTGAGCCCAGGAGGTGGCTGCAATTGCACAAGGGCAAGACCAGTTCTTCAGCCACACAGACGCTGATCATTAACTCCCAACTCCAAATCCTGTTTTCCCTTCACATTTTTAAGCATGTACGCTTATTGCAGGCCCATTTCTCTGCAGGGTCATTTAGCTACTCGGGGTTGTGGATTGCACGGTGAAGTAAAAGCTTGGTTCTACTCAATGGGTCATCAACTGCTCCAGATCCCATCTCGGATGAGCCAGATTCCCTGACCCTTCTCACCTCCCAAAAAAAACCAGTCATGAGCATTTGCGTATCTATGGTGTGACTGCCAAGGAGGAAATCCCTCTAGGAATGAAGGGCTTCAAGTCTTTGCCTTTTCTCCTCAGGACACCTGAAAGCTCAGTGACTTTGGAGTATTTCTGCTACACTGACTATATGAAGCCTTCAGTGGCAGTGGGGCTGTTCTCCACCTTAGCCTCATAACTGAGTGCTGACTGAGGCAGAGTACTAACAAACTGCTTGTGAAAGGGAGATTCTCCATTGTGTTTTGTTCTGAAAGCCTGTTTGAAAAAGGAAAGTTATCTTTGCTATAATGCTCTTTTGACTATGGAAAGTTTCTGCTGTAAAACTCTGTAATTAACAGGGAGATTAAAGCTTTATGATGCTGCTCTGTCTTGTGTGCTTTTACTGCGGAACACATGCTCCTGGAGTCGTGTCATCAAGTGACCACTTCCTCTTCCATTTATAGAATATATTGGAAAGGGAAACATCTTTTCTTTATAATCCTGGAGAAAAGCTTGATAGAGTAAATCCAAAATGCTTAAAAACAAATGTATGTGGCTCACAGTGTATTCATGCACCAGTGAAATCCCACAGCAGAAAGCGTTTGCTTTCAGTATGGAGACTTCTCTTTTAGAGCTCAGACACCAGCTCTTGCCCTCAAGACACAGATTCACCGAAAACCAGATCTCCTCCATTCCAGCACTCATGCAGATAGACCCTGAGTACTTGAGGCTATAAAGTAGTGCTTGAAAATACCTCTGAATTGTTTGAGGTTGCAACTAGAAAGAGCTGGAAAGTTTTCTCATGGTCACCCAGGGGCTTTTACAGCCCGCTGTTGTCTGCCGTTGCAGAAGCAGCTTGGAGGGACACTGATGCACTGTGAACGGAAGGACCTCACTGGGGACAACAGAGCCTGCTCAGAGCCACTGGGCAGGCCAGGAGCAGAGACAGGAGAAGAAATGAGGCCACCCAAATTCCAGTGCCTGTGAGAAACACAACCTCAGAGACTTCAGGCACCAGAGGCCAGCTGAGCCTGCCTGCAGCCAGAGAAGGTGGGCAGAGGCAGGAGCAGCAAAGGCTGAAGCTCTGCTCTTGCGATGCTCACAGAGAAGTCACTCAAAAGCGAACAGCTTTCAGGGAGGGTTCATTCAAATCTCACCCACCAACACTAGAAAACTCTCCATTGCAACACGCAAAGGTAATGAGGGGTGATGACGCTGCCACAGTGTTAATTTGCCTGGGGAGGGGGAGAGGGAGATGGGAACAAGGCAATGCAACAAAGGAGAAAGAGAAATACGGGCTCTTTCCATGAGGATTCGTTCTGGATGGGCAGCAAATACAGTCATGATAGAGCCATATAGTTTTCTGTCAACTCATGCAGAGCCAAGCAGCTCTCAGCATTAGTTTCTAGAGGTGACTACAGTGGTTTGTAAGAGGTGCACGCAGGAGGTCAATTTCGCCTCTCCAAAACAACACACCATGACTGAATGGGTTATATTTTCAGCATGAGGCAATCTGCTGCTGCTGCCAAGCTCCTTCCACCCTTCCTCAGGCCATGGGAAACCAGTCTGATTCGCTTTAGTGGACAGAGGGAAAGACTCTCCCACCAGTCCTCATGCGGTTTAGTAAAGATCTGGTCTCCTTAAATAGCTCCAGAGATAAGACATGAAATAGCCACAACAGGCAGCACTTCAGTGAATTCTGCATGACACACAGTAATCTCACTGCAAGTGAATTTCACAGCTTCCCTGCCCAACCCGTGCCAGGGTCTCACCACCCTCACAGGGAAGAATTTGTTCCTAATATCTAATCTAAATCTAACCTGTTTCAGCTTAAACTGAACGTGCAATTACTCCCAGCTGACTGGAGCTGGGTGCTGGAGGCTGAGCCGCTGGCTCAGGACTGAGCAGCACCAGCGAAGGGGAGTCCAGTGTCAGGACCTTGCCTCAGCCCCAGTCAGGATGTCAGCAGTGCTTGTTTTAGCTGCGCTGCGCCCACAGAACAGAAACCAGCATGGGACCAAGCATTGGAAAAGGGATCAGCTTCAAACCTGGGGAGTTCTCTTCATTAGGGACTGTAGTGATAGGACAAGGGGTGTTAAACTTAAACAGGGAAGTTCAGGTTAGATATAAGGAAGAAGTTCTTTACTGTGAGGGTGCTGAGGCGCTGGAATGAGTTGCCCAAAGAAGTGCCCATCCCTGGCATTGTTCAAGGCCAGGTTGGACAGGACCTTAGGGGACATGGTCTGGTGTGAGGTGTCCCTGCCCATGGCAGGAGGGTTGGAACTAGACGATCTTAAGGTCCTTTCCAGCCCAAACCATTCTATGATTGATTCTATGGCGAGGCAGGAGCAGACACATCCTGAACCCTGCGGGTCCCCAGCGCTTCCTATT
>NW_009917957.1:26877-35695 GCF_000696875.1 Nestor notabilis | reverse complement strand
CAGCAGGAGGAGCAGAGTGTCACCAAGCATTTCACAACCACCACAAAGATTCAGTTCAAGAAACGGACAAAGGTTCAGGGAGGTTATTTTCCAGTTTCACACCCAGAACTGGTTTGCCTAGACCAGAATAAGCTCGGGGTAGTTACTTAAACACCGGGCTCCATTATTACCAATAAAGTGCCTGGTGATCCTGCCCCTCCCGAATGAGCCAGGCAGAAAACTCGCACCAAAGTTCAGGCTGGGGAATCATTTAAGAGGATAGTGCCTTTTAACAATAACATCAGAGACTGGGGGCTGTACGTTAGCTGGAACAGGCAAGAGAGAGTCAAGCTGTCATCACCAGCTTGTAAATGACTCAGAAGCTCTTGAGAACTTCTCCAGAACACTAAAAATCCACTCAGATGATGTGCAGAAGCCAGATCTCAGCTGCATTCACTGTTGCCTGTACCCTTAGGTTGGCCACAGTGGGTTAGAGCAAGGGTGTTTCTGTTCCTGTGTTCCATTGCCAACAGTCTCACTGTGGAGCAAAAGCAAAACCAGGGCAAGCAGTCACAGTGCTTCCCCCATCATACTTCCAGTTTTCAGCTACTTCTATCAGCTCCACAAACACTCCAAGATTAAATCTGTCCAATTCAGCAGCCTCCAGCAGTGCTCTCTCTTTCAAGTGTTCTCTAGTCTCCTCCTGAACATATATAAACCTCTTAATTCAACAGGTCTGTTCCCTGTAGCAGTGAGGGTCTTGCAATGTGTGGCTTTTTTGTTTAATGTCACCCACTGGGGTCACTAAATATATATTTCACCATTCACTAGAAGAAACATGCTTTTAATCCTCATTATTGCAGAGGACATCTGAAGACTGCCACATGGACATAGCCTAAAGGCTCCTACGACCCCTGAGAGCAGCACATAATGAAAGGGATGGATGATAAAGCAGCATATAAGCTTCCTGCAGACCTTTAGAGCCAGTCTCAGGGGGTTGACAATAACTTGGGCTCCAGAGCAGCCACAGAGCTTCACATTTTAACAGTGATACAGCACAACTGCAGGAAGACGGGACAGTTCTGTCTCCAGTCCAAAACCTGGGCCAAGATTATTTTGCCTGTTAACATCTGGGAGGAAAACCTGACATTCCAAAACCATCTTCCTTAACACTCATTTCTTCAGGCATCCTCAAAAGGTCCATGAGCAAAAATGCCATACAGCTTCCTTATGTGCTGGGTGGACACACTCAGTGGCCAGAGGCTCCTTCATTTGGCCTCCTGCACCTGCACCTTTGTGCCCTTCCCCTCTCCTCCTTGGTGGCAGCCAAGCTACCACCTTCCTGCCCAGCCAGGCCCATTCCTCCTGCCTGGACCCAATTCCAGCATCACACTGCAGGGCCTTGGGGTTTGGGCTTGGATCTTTTTGTTTGGATCTGAACCAAAATCGAGGTCAGCATTCTGAAGTTCTCAGGTGCTGTAGGGAGGAGGGCCCAGTTCACAGGGTCTGATTTAACCCTTCTTATTGTTTGTTATTTCTCCAGTAAAATAAATCTTCTTCAGCTCTGAGTTGATGAACTAATTATCCTCCATCTCTTTTCCTGCTGGACCTTTGATTTCAGAAAGCTTTTGGTATCAAAGACAATGCCTGAGACTTTCAGGAGAAGGGAAACACTTTTCCCATCCACGTGCAGCATGAACATTGCAGCCTGACCCACACACGAAGCAGTGAGCTTCCCAGTGTCTGTTACTGCAGCCTGGCACTCTGAGAGTGCCAACACGGGGTGTAGAAGGGACCAAGCCCTTCCTACACCCACAGCTATCATGGCATGTGAGCAAGGAGGGGTATGTCTGCCTTGCAGAATATCCCCAGCAGCATTTCTGGCATGTTTTCCACTTCTCCCTGATAAGCCCTCCCAGGTTTTCCTGCTCCACCGCAGCCATCCCAGCATCTGTCAAAATAGCATTAGGGGGAAGGTTTGCAAGGCAGCACTGGTGTATTAGTGACTGGGATGCTCCAGAGAGGTGCCATGGATTGGGAAACACAGCACTGCTGGTGGCACAGGGAGCACAGTGACCCAGGGACACTTCCTAGGGACGCTGCACGCATGCCATGCCAGGCCCTGGGACCAGCAAGGGAGAAGGGAGTTGCAGTCTCCTGGTGCTGGTCCACAGAGATGAAGAGACTGAATTGCTCAACACTACATTGTAGTTTGATCTAATCTTGTGAAATCACGATGTACTGGGGATGATGCATTCCTTTTTCCTCCTACAACAAAGCATGTAGGAATTCAGGCAGCTGCCAGCATGCCACCTCCAGTCCTGGTGATGCGGGCTTTAGTTCCTGTGGAAAGGATTTTGAGCCTGGAATGGAGACGCAGGAGAACTACCACAGCTGTGAGATATTTACTAGAAGACCCTAAAATGCGATGGGAAACAACTAGGAGAGACAGGGGACAGGAGGACCACTTCTGCCACATCTGTCTTCAAACCAGGGACACCCAAGGGCTGCTCCAGAGGAGCCGAAAGCTCAGCACTGCTACTCGGGAAGGACAGAAGTGCTTGGTGTGGGGTTTGGTGCCACTGCACACCTCCAGCACCTCCAAGGCTCAGAGGCTGGCATATCCCAGTGGAAGATTAAAGACCTATTCAGCTCACACCACAGAGCCCAAGCCCATGTGCCCACTGCCCTGGTCATCATCACAGATCCCTTCCTTCCCCACCACGGCTGGGCTGGGAGGGGGTATGAGGAGGATTACCCATACAGATATCCCCAAACCGCCCTGCCCGGGCATCAACATACAATAAACTGGGTATGGCTGGCAAAGTCCCAGCCAGGCCAGAGACACCCCAGCCTTCCTAGGCTTCGTCCAAAACATGGAAGAAGCAGGCAAAAAGCGGAAAGAACACACTGCATTGCTTTGGAGACAGCCAGCTCCAGATTAGCTTGTTTTCTATCTGGTTTTCTCGGTCCAGGTGCAGGGAATCAGAGCCTGGGGAAGAGAAATCCACTTGCAAAGGGGAAGTTTTCTAATCAGCCTTCCCCAGAAGCAAACCCAGCCTCAACAGGCAGTGGTATGGAGACACCCCACCATCCAGGCTGCTGCTCACAACATTGAGGCTGTGGCCAAATGAGAGGTAAGTGGATTGCGTCCTGCCTCCAGCCCCTGAGCAATTAAGAGATTAATGCAGACCTTTAAAATGCAGTGATGTGTAGATTTTTAGAGGATTTCACTTTCCAACCTCAAAGGCCTGGGGAGAAGGGAAACAACCCCTTTTTCTCTACAAGTATCAAAAACCCAGCTTGCGTTTGGCAACACTCACTCCACCGACTTCAAGGAGGCTAAAGAAGAATTCCCTCTCCATTTATGAATAGGTAAACTGAGGCACAGCTCTTAAGTGAGTTTATCCAAGTTAGGGAAAACCCCTGTGGCAGAGGGATATATAGAAACCCCACCTTTAACACTGCTTTATCCCGACCATTTGGCAGCACAGATGTCAGTTGGAGGAGCTGGCACTCAGTGGCCATTAATGCTTTTCCAACCCCGGTTTGCACAGATCCATTATGGGCACCTTACCATTCGACCTGTGATCCTGCATTGCCAGGTAGGAATCGTACACGTCCTTCCTCAGGAAGTTGAGGAAGCCGACCTTCCTGGCAAACCTGCACACGAAAGCCTGCTCGTAGAGGCAGTTGAGGAGAAAGCAGCCCCGGATGTGGTCCTCCTCCGTGCCCGGGTCCTGCTCCACAAGCGCCAGGTTACAAGCAGGTTCCTTACAGCAGGCTCTTATGCAGTCCCTCCTCCGACGGACTACGGGGGACGACAAGAAGGTGGCTCCATTCTGGACAGACGCATCTTGATCGCGTTTTCTAAGGCCCTCCAGGCACGTTCCACCGAAGGGTTTTCCCTCCTGCCCTGCTCCATAGTCCACCGCCAGCACCAAGACGACCCAGAGCACGAACTGTGGACCTGGGCTCCCTCTGGCCATCGTGGCGCCCCGATCCTCACCACCTTGAGACCTTAATCCTTTGCTGAAAGAAGGAAGAAGACAGACGAAGCTAAGCGGGACGGTGTCCAGAATCGAGGCTAATGTGTCCCCCCCACCCTGCAACTCATCCCCAGGTATACGCTCTCAGCCCCCTACCTGGGCTCCGATGCTGGGAGCGGGGTGTCCCCCTCGTCCCCCCTGTGCCTTCACCCCTCAGGTGTGCTCTCAGCTGCGTCCAGCGGAGACAAAGGCCCGGAGAGTGCAGGAAGTGAAAACCAACTCCCTGGGAGAGGGGGAAAAAACTCAAGTCACTCCCCTGCATGCTGAGTTGCGTAAGAGGAAGGGGAGGAGAGCCAGGCTGAAACCTCCGTCCACTGCTCCGAAAGTTTCCTCCCATGGGAGCCGCTCTCACGCAGGTGTAAGGCACCCGCTCGGGATGAGCATCCCACCAGCCGCATTCTAGCTGCACCCCCGTGCTCAGGATGCACCGAAAGCTGCGGAGCACACGGTCTGAGTCCTGCGGGCAGTAGCACTCACATTCCAGCTGCGTGGCACAGAGCACCATTAGCCCCAGTTTCACTAACCCAGATGAGTCAACCTCGCAGCCGCATCTCCCGCTGCTGTTGCTGCTGCGAGAGGTTTTGTGCTCATTGAAATCATATATTCTCTGCTCTTCAGATACAATATTCCTTTTGAGTGAAAGCACTTGGTAGCATGCCCTGGGGCTGTCCTGCCGCCGCAGCAGTGAAAACTTAGCAGCCACCCCCAGCTGATGAACAACGTTTTACTTCTCCATCTCATATAAATCAGTTGTGGTCCATGGGTAGTGTCCCTGCCTCACAGGACAGTGCTGTTAGGGCACACAAAGGCTGCCTGCTATAACTTCCATGTATTTTCTCCCTTCCTGCTTCTACTTGCAGGTTCATCATCAAATTAATGGTTCAACAGATACAACAGTGTTGTCCACCCCCCTCTGTCTTAAATAGTCTTAAAGCCTCTGGGTAAACTGTTCTTATCCCTTTGTCATAGTCCTTAGGAAAGCAGGGAGTGCTTGCAATATGCTTGGACATTATTTATAATGAACTATTGCATCACTTAAAGCAACAGCAGCAAATGTGAGGTGGTTTTGTGTGGTGTGTCTTTGAAAAGAGATGGTGAGCAGCAGCTATGTGTCAAACAGCAGCTGACTTGGCTCTTTTGGGGACCATTCTGGTGTCCAGCATTTCAGTTCTTGCTGCCGCCTTCTATACCTCTGATCCAGCCTTGTGTATCCTCATGGGATTTATTGAGAGTCCTTAGAGACATGTTTCCTCCTCCTGGCTGTCACAAACACTGTGGGAACATAATGTTGTGGGAATATTATTTTTCAATACCTCTCATGATTTTCTATGGCCTGACATTTGTGTATAGTAGTGATAGTCTGGAAAAGAGAATTGCTTGGTAGGGTATAAAACTAATACAGGCAAAGCCTAAACCATGAAAATAGATGGTAGGGCAGTAGGAAACATGGATGTCTGCAGAGCAGAGCCATGCCTGTTTTCCTTATTGGCTGCATGAATCTTGGTCAGAAGAAACAGGAGAATTTCTCACGCCTCATTCAGACTCCATCTCTGTAGCAGATCTTTGGGACCTGCCTGCAGACTGCCCTGCACAGCTTCTAGATACATGAAGGTTGTCTCCCTCCTTCATTCTGCGCTGCCTGAGGCACTCTGCTGGGGGCTCTCTCTTGTACTGAACATGGAAGAGACTTTTTCCAGGATAAATATTTCAAGCCTTTGGTCTGGAGCCAAGTGAGGCTCGATGCCATTCCCCAGCACAGGAGCATGCTGCTCAGGGAGCAGCTGGCCTCACCCCCCTTTGCAAACCAGCAGCCGTGCTTGGATATGCTCACAGACAGTCTGGCTTGGTATTTTTGCCCAACTGGCAGTGACCCAGTTTGCCTCTGCAGTTGTGTTGTGTTGCAAAACCTCTGTCAAGGGATTCCTGCAAACCTGCAGGACGTGATGTCTCTTCTGCTTGTGCCAGATAACTCCTATAATGCAGAGCTGGGATGACTCCTTGATCGGCATCTCTAGCCCTTGCTTTGGTTTGTGTATGGAAGGGATAAGCCCCTTCATAACCTGAAGAAGCCTGTCCTTCAGAGCTCTCAGCAGAAGGCTGTGCTGGGGTCCTACTGCGAGGTTTTCTGCTTCTCACCATAAATGTATTTACAGCTACTTTATATTTAGTTTCATTGTGCAGTTTTGTCCTTTCATTCCAAAATCCTTCTCTCCTTTTGTTGTCTTCAGCTGTATTTATTTCAGTGAAACTGTATCCTAACTCACTCTTCAGTTTGCTAGGGCAAGCAAGCCATGATCTTTCAATCACTTCTTCTATGGCAGAGTCTCCACTTCCCTTCTGTTATCCTAATGGCCTTTATCTTCTGCACATTTTCCAGTTTCATCTTTGTTGGTATTAATTATGTGTTACAGAATTGTATGCCACAGTCTAAAGAATGGATCACCATTACCATGTATTTATTCTTCTCTCTGCTGGAAATATATTGCTGAATACATCTTGGGTTCATATTAGTATTACAGGCTCACTGCAGAGCCATCTTACAATGTTATAAAACAGGACATGTTCTATGAATCTCAGTCTTGTTCTCTCTGCCATTTTCAGCTGATGAGTCCCAGCTAAATATTCTGGTGACAATTTCCTAAGTATGTGACTGTACTTTTTATATTCTCTGTATTCATAAATTGGTCCCATTTTTTTGTGCTTCACAGATGGGTCTGGCTTATTTGACCTTTAAAGATCACAGTTTTGGTCCTCCACTGTAAGAGGGATGCATCCCCACTCTGTGCCAGTAGCTCAGTGTCTGCATATCCCCAGTTTCTTCTGGAGAGGTTCAGTAATTAAAACTTTAATTAAGATTAATCCCAAGATCAAGGACTTCTACCAGGAACCTCTCTCTGCTGCAGCAGCTTTCTTTCCAACTCAGTAACTCACTCTTTGTCCTCTTAACCTAGAAATCCCATCACAGCCCTCGTCTTCTGCCAAACAAGTAATGTCTCAGGACTTCAGCTGAGCTGTGTGTTATTCATGTTAGCATGAAGGGAAAGTAGGGTGTGCGATGTCATGACTTGGGAGTGGTTTTAAGGGGTCGTGGAACAATGAGTCATTGTTAACATCTGTTCCTGAGAAGCTTTGAGAGCTGTGTCTGCTCTCAGCCTGGCAATAACTATTGAGGAGGTGACTCAGGGGCCTAAACTACACCACAGGTTAATATTTGACTAAGATTTTAAGAGCTCTCACACACAAATGGCTTGTAACCACTCGGTGCAGGAGCCTGGGTCACTGGCCTTCCTGTGTTTGCTATGGATACCCCAGCACCCATCTGCAGGTGGGTGCCCACCTTCCGTAAGGAATTGATCCCAACAGGCAGAATAGGAAAGACTTGTTCCAGGTCCCCTTTGCTGCGCAGTCCAGCTCCATGGCATGACCATCTGCAGTGGCTTCCTAATAGCTTGTCCCACAGGCTGCTGCAGACGAATCCATCCTGCTGTGCTTTACCTGGGAACTGCTCCATGTACTGCTTGGGAGACAGGTCTGCTTGCTTGTTTTGTTGTATTTGCCTCAGGGGAAAACCTCCTGGTGTGGTTTAGGGGTGAGACCAGATGCAAGTGATGGCACAAAGATGGGGCAGAGGAAGGAGACAGGGAGGGACCTTGTTGGGCCGTGACTAACACGGGTCCTGTGGAAGCAAGGGAAAGGATGACAAGCTGCTGAATCCTCCTGAGAGCCATTCCTACTGCATCGAGGGTGGCTTTGGGGAAGGGAGTTACAGTGAGGGTATACTGTTTCTTTGGTGAAATTCTTGTCTACAGTCCCCTGCATGGCACTGGCTTTTGTTTTAATGTTGCTGGTCAAGGTAAGTCCTTAAAGGCAGGAGCACTGCAAAAGGAAGAAGTGCAAATAGTGTTGAGACTGGTCACACTGAGAAAGTATCTGCATTTTTGTCTACATTAGGCTTTCACAGGGAGATAAATAGGGAAAACATGAAGCAAAGAACCTTTAATTTGCAAGAACTAGAATAAGCCTAACTTTTCCTATTGAAGTCCCCATAGGCAACCTGAGCTGTTCTTTACAGTGGAACAGGATGGGCCCAGAGTTTCCGACAGACTCTCCTTCTCCATCACTTCCTACAGTGACTGCACCCCAGGGAACCTTCAGACTTTCAACACCTTCATGCCAGCTGCCAGCACTTCCCATGAAAGGCTGCTCTCCCCTGGGTCTGTAGATGGTGTGAGCAGTACAGGCCCAGCAAGTGGAACTGCACCTTCCCAAAGTGATGGATCACAATAAACTTTTTTATTGAAAGCAGACTGGAAAACAAGCAAGATTATGCTTTACCTATTCAGCCACTGCTTCTGTTGTCTCCAACTCTACCATTCAAGGGCTTGCTGAACCTCTGTGTCCCATGAAAACACTGATAATGCTTTTAGTGCTGCAAGCCTCTTTCTGCAGGGAAACAGCAAAGCAACACAAGAGGGAAGGCAGCCAAACAACATGGACAGGTTTTCAAAGATCCCCAAATAATCTATTTGGCATCTAATCCATGCTGTCAGTTTCACATAAGTATTCAAGGGGAGGGGGGGCTTCCTTCTCAGTGGAGATGCTTATCCCCCTGCCTACAGGATGTTTGAGGATGGACATAGATAGGCAGAATTGCCTAAATAACAAGGGAGTCCAGGGTTTGCTAGTCTTTGAGCGCCAAAACAGTAAGTACAGGTATTTCTCACTTACCCTGCTCAGCTGCTGCTGAGCCATTAGCCTTCACACTTCACTTGCCTGCCAGTAACAGAGGC
>NW_009917957.1:0-26846 GCF_000696875.1 Nestor notabilis | reverse complement strand
CCCTCCCCGCCCCTGCCAGTAACAGAGGCAGGAGGGTGGCAGCCCAGCTCCTCTGAGCTCTCCTCCCTGTTGCTGAGACCTGTCCATTTTTTGAGGTGGTGCCAAATACTGTGATTTGGGGTTGATCAGTCAAATACTAAGTTGGGAAATGTTTTCTTCTGTCTCTCGCCATTCCTCCTTCTCGCGGCTCTTTCATTGCCTTATGAAAGGCGAGACTGTTGGGGGAGAGGAGTAAGACTGATTACTTATTACTGAAGAGTATATAGGGTCCTCTCTGTGTGCTGGGGAGAAGGTATCAGCACTGCTCAGGTGAGAGGTGGGGAATCTGTGAGCTGGAAACCCCTGGCTGCTTCCTTAATCTCCAGGAGCTGAAGGTGAGAGATGATGTGCTCTCCCTCCTCTTGCTAGATTTCTGGGGACACAATGCAGCCTTTTTGCTTTCCACACTCCTGTGGAAGTGGATGGTGGATGTCAGGATGGGGGGGTGGTGGGTGTTTGGGGCTCTGACTCTTTAAATCTCCAGTCCTTGCTACGTTTTCTGTTCTGCACAACCTTTTTCTGTGCCTGTTCCTGCTCACAGGAGGGTGCGGAACCTCTTTACCTTGTAGTGTCAACACAGTGTTGATACAGTCACCTCTGCTGTCTTCCCTGGTTTAATGTGTGTTAACTATCATGTTTGCAACCACAGGGAAAGTGATTATTTTCTAAACCAGGTGGCGAGTGGCTTCTGGCTGTCCTGAAGGGAAACGTTCCTCTCTAGCCTAGTGCTCAAAGGGAAATGGGCCGACTTGAATCTCTGGAAAGATGAGCTGGGGCCCTGCTGAATTATTGAACACACACCAGAATCATCAGCTCAGAGAGAAAGAGAAGCACCAGCTTAGGTCACAGGTGTGGGATGGACATTATTAGCTTCAAGAACAGAGGAGTGCAACTGATCTGCCTCATGCACTTGTGATCTGCTATCTGCATCTGTGTCACAGCTGCTTGGTACTATGACACAGATGCTCATCTTGGTTTGGTGGCCCTCTCTGGAGCCAGAGACAGTCACAAAAGCCCAGCTTCGCAGTATGGAATCCCCCCTCCTTTTCAGAGTCAAGACCTCCCTCTTAGGGCAGGCCTGGAAGAGCAGCAACCGCAGGTCACACACATGGAAACAGGCACAGTGCTTCAGTCTAACGCTCAAATGCCTTGGCCATGTTTAAGCCCTCTTTATTCACTACATAAATGATAAGCATGTCTGCAGAGGTCACGATCACCAGCAACTGCAGCAGGAGGTCCATTGGAGCTTATGTGTGTGCAGCTCTGGTGAACAAACAGGTTGTCTGATTAGATGACTTAGTTGCCCAAGTATGTGTGTTCGCTTCTAAAGTTTTGGTACAGGCTGTATGCCCAAGGCTATAAGGAGACATAGGTAGGTTGAAAGTAAGATCCCATCTCCAAGCTATGCCCAAGATCTCTGAGATCCCCCTGCTGTGCATGTCCAGACAAAATGGTGAATGTCTTTCTGCCCCTGTGGCCACCAGAATCTGCTGTGAGGCAAGGAGAGGACAGGATGGGATGCAGCACTGTGCAAAAAGTCATGCAGCTTCTTCTTGCTCGGTGGCTACTGGCACTTAGCAGCACTGGCAGATGGCTGGTGCACCCATAGGAGATGCTGCCTCCTTCAAAGGGGACAATATCCCTTACCCTGTATGAGCCACCCAATCCTGTATTTCTACCGCACCCTCAGGCAGTGATCTTGCACACGTTTTGTTTCTTCCTCTTGCTTGAATGATACATTAAAATAGTTTATTACTGGATGAGGTCCACCTTATCTGTAAACCTTTATTTCTATATTGCCACCTTCTCATTACAAATAATCCATGACTAAGCTCATATAAGCCAAAGCAGTATGATGAACATCCTGTAATCTGGCTCATTTTTGTTTGCAGTTTCCTGAGAGGGCCTCTGACATCACCTTCGGAATGTCTTATTCCATTGTAGGGTGACACTGATAGAGCAGCACAAAGGCACTGGGTTCTGCTTACTTTGTCGATAGAGCACGGACAGTGGGGTGAGTCTGTCTGTGGTCCTTTTCAGATGTGGTATCTCAGTGCATTGCTCATACTCAAGTGAGGTTACAAGTCAACAGCAGCTCAAAGTGTTTGAAGAGCCATTAAGGCAGGTTATATTCCCTTCTCCCTCTGCCTCACACCTACCCTATGACCTCTGGATCCTGTGCTTTGTAAATTCAACTATGCAGCAGAGGATCAACAGGGCAAACCCTATCTTTCATGTAGAGTTAAGCAAACTGCTCAGCTGCAGACAGGTAACTTCTAAGTCTGGTCCTTTTACTCTGGTCTTAATGCCAGCCTGTCATAGTTTCTTGGGACCAAAGAAATGTAGGTTATTTTCCCCTGTTAAAAAATACCAGTCCATGAACACCAAAATAGAGCACTTGTATTTGGAGATGGAAAGTTGACTTCTGGCAGCGTGTCCACTTTGGTCCAGACCTACCTTGTGAAAATCTGCCTATGTTGGGCCAGGATATTAACCTCTGAAAAGTCAATAGTTGTAAATACACTATAGGATGGTCAATGGATTTTGCAAAGTTTCTAATTCTTAAGAATCTCTGAAGAATCTGCACTCACTGGGTATGGTCTGAGCCTCTCACAACAGTTTTAAGAGTGAGATTAGAGGGAGCCAAATGAGGAGAAATGGGAAAAGCTGCTTAAATTCAATACCTGACAGCTGTCTTCTGAATAGAAATTTTAGGCTGTCTGAAAAGCAGAGGAGATGATAACACCTACAGGTATACTTTAATGCTTTACCCCTCACTGATGTGAAAGCAAGTTTCAGGATCAGTATTTTGTGGAATACTTTTCCATCAGAAAAGGCTGGATGAAAAGAAGGGCTGGAATGGCTCTGCCCATTTTTCTATCCCCCTGTGTACAAGATGTTGCTGGCTGCCTGTACCACCATCCCTCTGGGCACAGGAATTGGGCTTTGGCTAGGCAACTGGAACTTCCAAACCCAAACCATTCTATGATCCTATGGTACAGATAAACTTTTGCCTGCCCAGAGGAGACTAGCCCCTCTGCAGACTTACCATGCTGCTTGGCAGTCGCTGTCAGTGGGAGAAGGGTTGGTTGCTCTTCCTTTGGTGTATCTAGCTCTTGGTCTCCGAACTGGAAGTACCTTGGCTTCCAGGAGCAGCAGAGATGTGCTTTTTCCACCTAGATCATAAGGCTGGGGTTGGTGGATCTGCTTCATGATGGAGGGTCTCAGCTGGTTTGTCTGTTCCATGTCATCCCTGGGCAGGTCTCTGGGAATGGATGAACAAGGAATCTGTGTGATACAGCATCTGGAGGGAACGCAGATGTCCCAGTGCCCTGGCACACCATAAACACAGCTAGCCTGATTTGTGTTGCTCTGAACAGTGCTGCTCACACATATCCTTCTGAAATGGCAGAGAGCAGTAACACTGCAGACCTTTAACCCACCTTCCAGTAAGAAAGAGATTGTAAACCCAACCGTGATACAGTAAAATAGCAGTTTATGATGCTTCAGCAGGTGAGTCTGTTTACTGTAAGTACTTTTCTCTGGGAGGAAATGGTGCTGTATCCCTAAGCACCCTTCCCCTCCAGTATCATCATGTCAAATACTGGTTTACTTAAGAGCACAGATACTCTGTTTTCTCTCAGAAGCACTTTGCTCAAATGATCTCAAATTCAGGCCACCAGTGTTTCTACAGCAATTTTTGAGAAAGCTGGAACAGATTTACAGACTGTAGAACAATGTCAAACAGGACTGCTGAGCCCAAGCTTGGCTTCAGTGTCACTGACCTATTATTCCCACTCTGTAAATAGTGGATGTAGCTACCTGACCTAAGACCACTTCTTACCTGTGCTTTAGCCAGAAAATGCCAAAAACACCATTTTGATGGGAGCTAAACCCTGTAACAAAGTAGTTTACAGAAGCTTGAACACAGCAGGATTCAATGTGTTACGTACGGATCAGCCCTCTGGAACTGCACATGTACCTAAGTTATGCCTGTAGGAAAACAGTAACTGAAAACCTCCTTCTTCCCCTCCTCTTGGAGCTGCCGTGCGTTAAATATTAACAGACTTGATTCATCAATTCCCTGGTTCACTTGGCTTCTTTTAACAACAGATGTAGTTACAACAACTCCTCTGCCTCCCTCCCCGCTCCTGTCAGCACGGCCCATGGTGAAACCCAAGAATCTGCTGCTGTAACTCTGCCTGCAGTGCCTGGCTGCTGCCCCGGCTGTGTGGGCTCCCCACTTCTCTCCCTGGGATCACCAATGCATCCTGCTTTCCACATCTGGGAGTAGCTTGTGCTGTGGGCCACTGTTTGCAGAGAGGGGTTGGTTAAAGGAGACAGAGAAAAGGAGTGAAGGAGCCCACAGGAAGGAGTTTCTGCTGTCAGGGAGGTGAGCATGGCCAGCAACTCCAGCGCACTGCCCCGGGTGACTTTCCAGACACCAGAGAAACCTGGGGAGGAATCATCACACAGGAAACTGGGCAAGTTAACCATCAAGTACAACCGCAAAGACCTACAGCGCTGGCTAGACCTGGAGGAATGGATCAACACCCAGCTGCAGGAGCTGTACCAGTGCCGGGTGAGTAGCTGGGGCAGATCAGCCCCTCACTCATCGGGTGAATGGCACTAGAGGTCCTGTGTGCTTAGACAGAAGTGTGCTTGCTCAGACTTACTGGAAGTAGCTCCTAAACTTCAATCTTCATTAGGTATCTTACTGCCACCTGCTACAGCACTCTCTGACTGGTGTGTCTGCTGTTGGAGAAGCTTGCAGCAATATAATCCAACTAGTCTTGTACCTGCTGGGGGTGTAGCCATTGCTCACACAAGTAGCAGAACCTAGAGAGATGTACAGAGCCGGGATGTTGCCTGTTGCTGAGCTCCACGTGATGAGTGGCTTTGCTGCAAGCAGTAGGTAGGCAAGCTGGGTTAGAGATATCCATGTAGGCTTATTCCAACAGTGTAGCTGTAGCTGCTGTTTGAATGAGACACTGGATAATGCTGTATCTGTAGCTGCAGTCTGAACATACTACTTGCAGCAGGGCAAGAAAGACGAAATAATACATGCTCGAGAAGCTGTGGCTGCTCAAGGCCAGGTGGAAGCAACCTGCTCTAGTGGAAGGTGTCCCTGCCTTTAGCAGGGGGTTGGAACTGGATGAGCTTTAAGGTCCCTTCCAACCCAAACCATTCTGGGATTCTGTGGTACAGAGAAGCTTTTGCCTGCCCAGGCTGCTTTTCTCGGCCTGAGAGCCATGGAAGGATGTCAGCTCCATGGCTGAAGAGCCAGACTTCAGGAACTGTCTCTAACACTGTCTTTATTATCATTGTTGTTGTTGTTATTAGTATTGTTATTATAATCTTTGTTCTGTGTGACTGTTTCCTATTTGGTATTTGTGGGAACATAGAAGGTTCTAATGCCACGTTGGGAGGGAAAACCAGTTAATTTCTATTTTAATTTATGCCATATGCAAAGAACATGCAGTAGAAAACAAACGTGGAGAGAAAAGTCCTTCCTTCTGTCACAGGTGCATGGCTCCTCTGAAAATTAGTATATTACTGCTCCTGTTCTGTTACTTAACATTCTTAGACTTTCTGAATAATTTTACAGCTTGTTTAGTAAAAATGACAAAGGATAAAAGCTCATAATCTCTTCAAGACTTAATTTTGAATTTCCAGTTGTTTTATATAGTTCATAAAATGATAGTAATTAATACATTCTCAGCTGCACCTTAGGCCTCTTGATAATTTACTATGAATAATGCTTGAGTAAGTCCAGAGGAGGCCACAAAGATGATCAGAGGGCTGGAGCACCTCTCCTATAGAGACAGGCTGAGAGAGCTGGGCTTGTTCAACCTGGAGAAGGGAAGGCTCCAGGGAGACATTTGAGCAGCTTTCCAGTGGCTAAAAGAGGCCTACAAGAAAGATGAAGAGAGACTTTTTATAAGAGCATGTAGTGACAGGACAAGGGGAAATGGCTTTAACTTGTCAGAGGGGAGATTGAGATGAGCTCTTAGGCAGAAGCTCTTCCCTATGAGGGTGCTGAGGCGCTGGCACAGGGTGCCTAGAGAAGCTGTGGCTGCCCCATCCCTGGCAGTGTTCGAGGCCAGGTTGGACACAGGGGCTTGGAGCAACCTGCTCTAGCGGAAGGTGTCCCTGCCTGTGGCAGGGGGTTGGAGCTGGATGAGCTTTAAGGTCCCTTCAACACAAACCATTCTGTGAATCTGATTCTATGATCACGTATTGTATATAGGAGCAGAAAACACACATGACCTAGACCTAGTCAGACAGGCAACATTCAGCATGTCTGTGCAGTGCTAGTGGTGGTCCTGGTGAGTGATGGCTGTTCAAAAGAACAGTGCCAGTGATGGCATCACTTGCTGACCTGCCTGCACTGGCATTTAAGGGACTGTCCCCTGGGTCTACCTGACTGTTGAGATTTGCCAGAGATAAGCAATGAGAATGGCTGCTGCTTTGAGTATCAGAATATCTAGTTCTTTGGCAAATTATTGCAGTTTTAAAGAGGAGGTTTGGGTTTGTATGGGTTTTTTGTTGAGATAGTTGAGAAGCACTTGGTACCACCAATGCCAAGATGATCCAAGATGAGGATCCCCATGTGCTTCTCTTACTTGCCCACGCCTACAGATGTACTCTTGTAAAGGTGTCAGAAAACCAAACCAGGTTACGTTATCACTTCTGGTTTTCTCAGAATTGGGAGCTGTTCACTGTGTTCAGAGTAGCTGCCCAAAGGGTGTATTTTCCTCCCTACTACAAAATCCCAGCAGGCACGAGTGCGAAATCCAGCCATGCCCTTACAGGAATAGATTGCCAGCAGATTGCCTTTGCTAGCACCTCTCCTGCACAACAGGTTTCCCAACTTCCTGGTGTGTTTGGGCGAACCAAAGAGATTTCCTATCAGGAACTACACAACATGATGCTGTGCCAGGTCAGAGGGTACAACTGGGCGTTACACAGGATCTCTTCCATTAAATACATGTGCCACAGCAGATTTCTTGTAATCACTCAGGTGTCCAGCAGATCCTCCCGTGCATTGTGGGAAGGCTATTCAGTTTGCCCTGCTAGTCTGGGCTTCCTTGGATCCATTGATTTCCATTACTTTGTCTTTTTGTCAGCTTCTTCCTTTGTTCCATCAACCCTTGGCAGTGCAATGTTTCTCAGTATCTTCCAGAAACCCGTGTGACATAGAATCATAGAATCACAGAATGTTTTGGCTTGGAAAGGACCTTAAGATCATCCAGTTCCAACCCCACCATGGGCAGGGACACCTCACACTAGACCATGTCACCCAAGGCTCTGTCCAACCTGGCCTTGAACACTGCCAGGGATGGGGCATTTACGACTTCCTTGGGCAACTTGTTTCAGTGCCTCAGCACCCTCACAGTAAAGAACTTCTTCCTTATATCTAACCTGAACTTCCCCCGTTTTAGTTTAAACCCATTACCCCTTGTCCTATCACTACAGTCCCTGATGAAGAGTCCCTCTCCAGAGTCAGAATGAACTGACTCTAGGTGCAAATGCAGCAAGGTTAGTTCAAGCATTGCCTCCTGATACAGATAACATGAATGTTATGCTATTTACTGTCATGAGGCCTTTTTGCAACAAAACTAAGCCCTGCACATGGAACCCGTAACACCGTCCATACTAGGACCCAAAAATCCATAGGTTCCTACACTGTCACTCTCCTTGCCTATTTAGCTTCTTAGCCAGAGACAAAGTCACGCTGGATCAACACCTAGTTTAAACAGTCACATTATAACTATTATTTCTAAAAGGAAATGCTGTGTGGGTCAGAGTACAATATATTTAAATCTGGTTTATTACTAACTGTCAAGTCAGTTGCATTACAAACCTGAATAAAGGTTTTCTACTTCCTCTCTGGCTTGGTATCAGGGAACAAGTTTCTTTTTTTTTTCCCCTAAGTATTGCCTTTAATGTTTTACATTCACATCCATAAATGCTACCCAGCAATCAGGTGCTGTACTGTTTACTCAGTATATGCTTATTCTGCTTATTAATATTAAAATATCACTAGTGTTGCATTGTCAGATTCATTTTGCAAATTCACTGGAAACCACAGCCTGCTTTTCCTTACAGTCTGGTAAGGACACATGGAGCTAAAATGTGTCTGTGATCAAGTTTACAAATGTTTCCAACTAACATGCCCATGCACGACAAGATTATTACTTCAATCACCAAAGCTTGGGGTTTCTCTCACATTAAAGGAGACTATTATACCCCTCTCATGTTTATTAGAGAAAACTGGCAAATTATTGTTAGGCCTCTCAAAAGCATTATTGTTTTTCTCTCCGTTACTGCAAAAAAGCCGTAGTATAAACACCAACTACGTGACTCTATTCAGCCTAAAATTTTCTTGTATTAATTGTACTTCTCTATGATTAAGCCCATTGGATTTCTGTCAAGTGGGTTTTCCCACTGAGCAGTGGTATGAAGTGTTGAGGTGGGAAAAGATGAAGAATGTGTACATCAGGATGTGTGGCTGTAGCAGACACCAGACAGCGGCAGGAATATGTGCCCTCTTTATAAGAACCTCCTCATTTTGAGATGATTTGTATCCTGACCTCAACTTTGCAGCACAGTTTTATACACTTAGTTCCTCCTCAGCTGCTCGCTTCTTTCAAGAGGGCCTCCAGAGTTCTTAAAGTTTGAAGGTTTATTAACTATGGGTTGTTCTTTTCTTTTTAGCTAAGAGAGGAAACAGAGGCAGCAGCTCCTGAACCACAAATTGATCTTGAAGATCTCCTGGAGGTCCCCAATGAAGAACAGAAATTAAAACTACAGGTCTGGTAGAGGGACTTGGGGACTTTAAGCTGGGACTTCCTTCAAGAGTAGTGGTGTTGCATGTATATGTATCTAGTGTTGCACGATGGTTCACTGTGACTTAGCCTGCCAAATGTAGTAAGATTATATATTTTTTCTGTACAGGGGGTCAACTCATAAAAGAGTGAAATGACTCTTCCCTGTTTTTGTTTTTAGGAAATCCTCCACGAGTGCTCCAACCCGACAGAGGTGAGCAAAGCACCATCTATCTATATATATATGTTATACTGTGCTATAAGAGTGTGTCTTTGTTGCTGCTTCACTGAATAGCCACAGTATTCTTGTGCCTAACATGATGCTGCAGATTTGTTTAATTCCCAGTGGGAAGTGTTTGCTGCTTTATTCTGCTGTGTTAGAAAAACACATGTAAATCCACATCATCTACAGGGTGAGCTGAAGGCAGAGCAGTGGAGCAAATAAGGAATTAATACTTTACAACCAAAGGAAGTTTATTTCATGTATTAAGACATCCTAAACTGACCAGCCTGAGTTGCTATTTGGACCTCGGTGTAGAAAATCCATAGATAGGGATTACAGGTCACATAACTATCTTGCACACTGTTAACTAAAGGCATTCTCAGCTTAAACCACTCTGCTGTTATGAGTGACAAGAACGTAGGATGGCCTCAGACTGGATTGGGCAGATAATTATTGAGTAGTGGCCATATAAGTTAGTTTTACATATTTGATTTATTTTCCCATGTGACGTTTACAAGTACTGGTTTTGGGTTAGGGAGTTAAAGAACTCCCACAAGCTGCCACAATGTCCGAAGGAGTGGAACCCAATACTCTGCAACGTAGTGCATGCACCACACAGCAATTGCCTTCACTGCACTGCATACATGTGCAAAATGGGGTCCCCCATCACTGCTTCAGTCACATGCATTGCCTGTGCTTGGACATCATTCATCAGTCTCTGCATCTTGTCAAGCCTGCACAGCTGTACAGTGATGAAGATACAGAAAATGAGGTGGATGCACAACTATCACTGAAATTTAACTTCACTGTAGCAATTGTTACAGATAGGCTCCTAGCAGGGACTCAGCAGACAAGGCTGGCACTAGGGAAATTTCAGATCTTAGGCAAGAACCACACATTCCCAGAGAGATATAACTGGAGTTTGCTCTACTGACTGATGAAAGTGTATTGTGGACAGCATGGTACTTGCTAACTACAAACAGATCCTGCTGCCCCATTAGCAAATATATGTACTTTCACCCTGGTGATCTTGAATCCAGTCCCCTTGAAAGATCACAGTAGCTTATTTGCAGAAAGAGGAAAGAAGCTGGTTTCCTCTGAAGGGACTGACTGAAAAAGTATGTATGATCCTAGGCATTTACTTCCAGGGCATGCTGTGGCAGGCAACCTCTGCTCAGCCGAGTGAGGAAGCTGTGCTTCCTCACAGCACAAATGGTAACAACCTGCAATACTTCCAGTGACCTTGCCTAATTACAAGGACATGTAGCTCTGTCTTTGGGTGAAGAAAGATTGCACACTTCATTATGGTGATGTTACATTGTCATGCAAAGTGTAAAATTTACTCCAGCCACATTAACTTCTGCTTGGAATAACCAGATGGTCCAGTTTAGTTCATAGTCCCTGGCTGTGTCAGCAAAGTAGTCGGGGTTTATCTCCATTAACTGCTGAACTATCTGCTCTGCCTGCCCTCAGCCCCTGCTCCAGGTTATTATTAGACTTGTGTGTGTTCTGCTCCACCTCTTCTCTGCCAGCCACATCCATGTAGAATTGGCACAGTTCCGGGACGGTTTGCAATGCACAACATGGAGCTTTACAGGTTCTACAAGAGGGACAACTTGCTTTGCCCTAGACTGGGAGGGCTGCAGAAGTGGGCTGGAGGTAATGTTAGCAACAGGAAGCAGTGGAACCTAACAGAGGACAACAGCATCTTGAGGTCATCTCAAGGTGGAAAAAAAGTAGCTGGGATGAAGAAAGGGCAGGCTGGCCGATGGTGAAAAAGTATGGCTGCTCCAGAGGGAGACGGGATGGGAAATAGAAGGGCTTTTATATCCTTCTCATCCATGAAAAGGTCTCCTTCCCTAAGCTAAATTCTGGGTTTTGCTCAGCATGAAAGCAAATGTGGGAATAATGCAAGTGCTATAGCACACTGTGGGCTGGTGAGTGCTGGAACTGACACCCTTCTTCAACCAATTTTCATTCTAGGACTTCATTACAGAATTGCTCAGTCGATTGAAAGGCCTCCGGAGAGTCACCAGTCCTCAGAAGAAATGACCTTGCCCCCATGGAACACCCAGCTTTGGTCACAAGGGAATATGTATCTTCCTCACAAAACCCAGGATCAGCAACATTACTTATTTAAGGCTTACTGTTATTGAGAAACATCACCAAGTTTGTGAACTTTATACCACTGGTTTGAAGTCTCAGCTCATTCCAGATCTACACATACAGCAGGGAGCTAGACTGTACATATTCCTGATTCTTAAAGGGCATGTTAACCTGGGGAACAGGCCAAGATGTCCTTCCTTTAGTTTCTTCTAGGAATTCCCATGCTGGCTGAGGAGCATTGAATACAATTCTCAGGAGCTCATCAAGACTTCTTTCTTTCCGTCCACTGCAAGGAAAACAAGGCATTGGTTATCACTCATTCATCAACATGGATAATCAGTTACTGTTAAGCTGCACCCTGTTTCAGTCTGGCTGGGACCCAGCTGTGATCTCCTGCCTGTTACTGCTGTATCTGACTGTACAGCATTGCATGTATTTTGTAGGTCTTATTAAGCCTCTGTTATCCATGATGGTTGGACAGAAAATATACAGTAGGATGGAAGGAAAATGTCTGAGTGCACCTGATCTACTTAAGGGGAAACAACTGCTAAGGTTAATGGAAGAGACTGTTTTTCCTTTTTGTGGAATTTAGGACTTGCTTCTTTAGAAGACGCTTCTAAATTATTAAGATCTGGGAATGATTTTTGTCATAATTTAAAAATGGAAAAATGCTTATTTTATACATTAAAAGAGAGAAAACCAGCCATGCACTGCTTGCTTTTGCTCTCTTTTTAGACACTAAAGGAAAACTGAAATGAAAAAATACCTGCTCTCAATTTCCCTGCAGGGAGCATCTCAGAGCAAGTCTTCTGCAGACAGGCTGGTCTCACAGACGGGATATGAAGCAGGACCCACTGTCTTGCTGCAAAAACTCTTCTGGCTACAACTATTGTGTGGCTGGAAAAATACAGGGGAAAACGACATCGAGCCTCTCAAAAAGCCAGTAACTTGACACAGCAAATGGAGGTTGATTGCTCAGGTAGAGCAGACGCTCACGTTATGTCCTGCCCCTATGCTCTCATGCCTGCCACTCAAAACAGGAGGTCCTATTTCTCTACAAAATCTCATGCAACTATGATTTAAGGGTTTGCTTCCCTTCACAGGCTGTTTGTGTATAAAACAGCCTTCTGGAAGTTAGCAAGCCATGCAGCTCATACCCTGTCCTAAAGGCTGCTCCAAGAGGCTCTAAGCCTCACCCAGTAGGTTTGTCCCTATATATCTACAGTAGTTCTCCCTACATGCCATTCTGGCTTAGTAAGGAGCTAATAGGACGTGCTGGCCTTCCTGAAATCTCAACTCTGTAAATAAAAGACCAACAAAATTAAATCCAGAGCTACACTGGTTATGGATCTGGCATTGCTTGTGGATACCTGCTAAGACACATGTATCACACCCCTCAAGAAAGGAGAGCAGCATGCTGACGAACAGCTCGCTGCTAGAAACAGAGGTTCAAACAGTTCAGGTGGAAGATCAAGGTGGACAGGCCATGCGCTGAGTGTCCTAACTAGAGCTGTAATTAGTTGCAGCACACTAGTGCACAGGAGTTCAGATTATTAAATACTCTGGCAGGAGGCTTTGTTTTTTTCTGCTGACCTGCAAAAGCACGAAGACCTGAGATGTCTCTCCTCTGGCCCAATAGATTTTCCTCCACCCTGGACATTGTTCTGTATTCCCTCAATATGGAGTGATCCAAAGAGAATTTATGACTATGCCTTAAAAACAGACATTGTTGGAACACAGGAAAAAGGTTCTTGAAATTCTGCCTGACAGAAGTTGTGTTTATTCTGCAAGTAGCAGAAAGAGAGTAAGTTGCATCATAGATGTGCAGTTGGTTCTGATAAAGACATCAGATGAGCAAATAAGCACAGTGTGAGCATGGGTAACAAAGTAGGATGTGGCCAGTGCTGGATGATTTCTCAGCTCGCTGGTGCAAAAGAAAAAGTGGATGTAAGGCAATCAGAGCAACTTCTTTTTGTTTAGTTCTTAAAAACCAGTAAATTCTACTTGCTTTTATTTATGCTTTTTTTAGAAACAGCTGCCAGTTAACTCAGCGTCATCACTCGTGTAAGGCTGTAATGTCTGGTATGCACGTACTGTGTAAGAAATGTGCCTTTAAAGGAACTTTGCCCTCTTGATTGTACCAAGATAACTCAGAATGTGTGAAAGTTCATTTGCTTTTCTAACTGAAGTTTTATGAAGGTGTATAAAATAACCCTTAATGCAATTCTCCCTTAGTTACGATCAACACTTATATTGCCCTTAAAATATTCTGGCTGCTACATTTAGACATGTGACCACGTTACAGCATTTGAGGCAACATGAATATGCAGCAAATGCAAGTTAAGGCAGTTTAACTAAGCTGAGACCTCTCTTTGTAAGCTAATCTGAGTTCCATCTTGTGTTACCCTTATTTTGACTTCTTGTTGGGGGTGGAGCCTACATTTGATAGTCCACATACAAAACATGTTCAGAGGGAAAGAAAAACTACTTGTGCCCTTATGGTATGCTCCAAAGATAGAAGCAAAGAAGCTGATTGTCTTTCTTGAAGATATCAAGCCCTTTTCAGTCCTTGAATGGCTAAGACTGAAGTCAATATGGCCTGCAAGGAAATGATTGTTTATGTTTACCAGTATCTTTTCAGAGACAAGGGCAGGAGTAAGCAACAGTTAAAAGTGTGCTGCTCACATAAAGGTCATGCAGCATTCCTCTTTCACAATGATGGATTCAGCTACATTTGTTTCCTGCGGACAAAATACCCCTTTCACCCCTCCTACATGGAGGGCACTGAGGCAGCAGCTCCAGTGGGAATGGCTTTTCAGGGGAAAGTGATTGGGCTGCCACTAAAATGGCCAATTACATGCAGAAAGCTCAGCAGCCACAAAAATGTCCATTAGTGGTGCAGGGAAAGCATCAGCACATGTGTGTGACTGAATAGACTCTTCCATCTATGACTAAGTACTATTTCAGGTACCGGCTTGGGTGCATTTCTGGATTCCCTGGGATGGCCCCACAGAAACCTGTCTGGGAAGCTAAATAAACGGCTTCCAGCTGTAACTGCTGCTTTACTATTCATGGGAATAGGGCAGGGCTTACAAGGCACAGGCTGCCCCACTGCACAAGGAGCTCGAAGTTAGCTTGTGACTGATGAAGCATTCAAAATGTTGCAAGAATCACACCAGCTCATACTAAGGCATTAGAGAAAAGAATTAAAATGTCTACTAACTACTTAGACAGGTTACAGGATGAAGCCCAAAGGAGTGGATCTTAGAAGAGCTGTAACAACACCTAATTGCATCTTCTGCTGTGCATGCAAAACACAAAGGATTATACCTAATACAGAATTGGGCTGTCTTGGTATCAGGTTAATTATACATGTGAAATAGCAATGAGAAAGTGTCATTCTTACAATAACACAAAGCCAGGATAGCATTTTGGTTTCATTTTTAGGACTGCAAGCTCTTCAGGGCAGTAAGTTTCTACTTAAGTTGTGTAACACAGGGCTCATTGTGAGCTCTCACATCATAACAACTCCAGTAGTTTTCCTAGCTGTCTGTCCCAAAGAAACAGGCCCTGCTGAAGCAAGGACTGCCAGGAGGAGGAAGATCCTCCACAAGAGACAGGTTTTGCCACCCCTTCCTAACATAGGGTTTTGATGGCACTGCTGGATACACTTGCCATGTCTTAGTGTGTTAACCTGCAGTATTACTGTTTTACATTGCCTGATACAGGTCTCTGTTGAAGGGCCTGATCCAGTCCTGCATGATAGCACCAACCCATCTTCAGCAGTAGTTTAATTTATTTGCAGTGCACTCACCACAGCTGGTTTAGGTGCAGGCAAACACTGTTTCATCAACACACCTCCACCTTACTACAGAGGCAGTGACCTTAAGCACGGGGCAGGGCAGACAACTGGGAGTGGCAGCGCCAAACCAGACAGGCGAGATTCATCAGAAACTCCCTGTCAAAGGCAAATCCTTGACTTTTTTGCCATTGGAATTTGTCAGCCTTAGAGAACTCTCTTAGAAGTCACACTGTAGTCCTGGGAAGAGCTCATCCTGATAGGATATTGGAGACAATTTAGGGCAAGTTTTGTTTGGTATTTGAAGTAATTCTGGGTGCTTTGGTCACTGGCAAGTGCCACTTGCATCTGGACTGTCTCTGGGGAGGGATATGAGCATACTAAAATGAGTTTTCACTCACAGCAAGATAAAGAGCATCACACAGGTAATATCTGTATCCTACCAGGGGATAATAAACAGAGCCAAACCCCTCTTTCAGACTAAAACACAACTCTTCCAGAGCCTGTGGAACCTTGGCACAGCCAGCGCTGATCGCAGCACCATGCAGATTACCTTTACAAAACATCCTTCATTTCAAGTACATAAGCAACACTGCTCATCAAGGCAGAGCAGCTCCTGCACCTTTCCCATCCACACCACAGAAACATTTTTGATAACTTCATGATCCTTCCCTAAGCCACTTGACACTAGGACTAACATCCCATTACAAGAAGGCAACGCTCTGGAGAGAGCTATTGGGCAATTCCAGGAGAGACTTTAACCACAGGCCTCTGTAAATAATTTTTATTATGCTTTGAAAGTTCTCAACACACACATGATCATGACATAGACAGTTTTCTTAGTGCAAAGTGCTTTGCTGCCTGTTGAACCAGTGTGTAAACTGTTAGCAAAAGCAGGAAGTTACTTAACAGCCAGTCAGTAATGCCTTAAGCACACATCTTTACTGCTACCCGCATTGCCTTACCGTCTGTTCTTAGAAACTCATATTCACCTCCTCATATCAAGTCCTCATTTTTCCTCAAGCATGCACAGAAAACCCTGCACTTCTCTGGCTGTATCTGTGAGGATAAAGTCATGTGCCCTCTAAGCCTCTCTCTGATTACAACACATACTTTAGCTGTCCAAAACATCACCCGTTTTGGCTGCAAATCCACTTGGACTCTTCCCATCTGGCCAACTCTTCTCTCTTCCCGTTCTCCATCTCCTTTTCTGCCCATGGAGAGTGTGATCACTTCTACTTGCAAGGAAGATGATAGCGGGAAGTGTAGTGGTCTTTCAGGTCAAACTCATCATGGCCTTCCCTGAGAAGCAAACACAAAGTGTAGTCAGAATATACTCAGACAGGGAACTCAACCTTAGCAAGATGTCTCCCTGCAGCCCTTAACTACAAGTCAATCTCAAGGGTAAGCTGTGAGCACCTGACTGGCAGCCCATGGACTGACTGCTTAAGGTATTTGCTTGTACCAAAAACATCTGAGGTACTTTGTGGAAAAGGTCTGCTCATCCTTGCCAGCTTGAATGGGAAATGACAACAGGTCCCTCTTGTTTCTTTCCCTCTTTGATTCTGTGACTGGTGGCTCATTGTCAGCATGATGTCTGTGATTCCTGGGCATGTTACCAACTCCTATGACAACAGCTGAAGTGAGAGTCTGCTTCACACAACTCTGAAAAATAACTGTGATGGCTAAAAATGCAGTGTATTAGCAGCTGTCTTAACCATGCTCAGAAGCAGGCAGTGCTGAGTAAGAAACGAGCTTGCATCTGTACCAGGCAACTGATATACTCATCTGCCAGACTGCTGATACTGCTTTTACTGATGTTTGCTGTCTGATACCTTTGTTTGTTTTGTTTTTAACCATCTAAAATTGCCAGTCATCTGTTTTATTACCATTTTCATATGTTCTCCCCCAGTCCATTTCCATCTCTTCACAAAAACATTTGCAGGAAATGAGAGAATATACACAAAAGCATCTCTTATTGTCCCAAACAGCTTCTTAGCATCCTGCTGTCTAAATGTCATCCAGCACTGATCTGAAAACCCCGCCAACTACCCAATACTTCAAGAAGCCGTGCAAGCTGTGAGGAATAGCTTTGTATTCAAAAGGATTTAACCCTCCAAATCTGAGACTTGAAACTTTTTTAGTCAAAAAAAAATCAAGCTACAGATGTTTAAGAACCCAAACTACAGCTGCTGCAAGGCCTTACTGAGGAAAAAAAGGTTTGCCCATAAATATTTCAACAAAGATTTTTGTACATGATCTAAGACTGCAAAGTCTCAACCTAAGAAAAGCCTCAAGAATTTATACTATCTGATCTCCCCTCTTATGGGAATCCAGTCCAGACCATTCATCAGTGTCATTAACAAGCTGTAGGAGTCACTGAACAATGGTGTTGCTTATCCCATCCCACGCAATGCAGCACAGCAGCTGCTCCAGACATCGCTCAGACAATGCACCCAAACACACACTGGAGCAGCACAGACAGAACATTCCTGTCTAGGACCAGTTTAGTCCCTGAAGCTTGAGATAACTACTGATTGCACAAAGTATTTCCATAACCACTAGCATTCAGCTCTGGGTTCTCCAAATCTTCCCTCCTCCTGCCTGCTTTTCTGCCCAAAGGCAGAAAACAAACAAAAGCAGCCAAACTTACCTGTGACCAAAAGGAACTGTGAGACTTACCGAAAACAGCGCTGGCAGTAGAGGTCCCCATCGCAGCCATGGCAGCGCAAAGTGGCATCTTCGTTGCAGATGCAGCACCAGGGTAACTCATCCTCATCACTGTCATCTGCCCTGGCAAGAGCTGTGGTGGTTGGAGTCTGGCTCTAATTCACAAAGAAAAGAGAGACACAGAATTCAAATCCCAGCAGAGACAATACAGGACCTTCATTGGAATGCATGATGGGCACAGCAACACTGTCACATGGTCCATCGTTCACTCTGTTGATCTTAAATCTGAGAGATAGACTTGCTCAGAGCCCAAGGATAGGCTCCATATGTATCTACATCATTAATTAAAACCTCAAGGTACTCCCTATCATTTGCTCATGAACTTGTATTGCTCAGAAGGTAAATGGGTGTTCACCCTCATTTAGTGTCTACAGCAGTATACACCAACTTTGTCCATACTGTGTTAAGGGCATGAAGCCCAGATCTTGTGGCAGGCACCACAGCAATGCCCAGTGACAGCGAGTCCCTGCTACAGAAGCAAGAGATCAAGCAGTTCTGCTGAAAGCTGTTACGTGAGAACAGAAAGCAGTGGGAAGGTGGAGGGGTTGTTTTCTCCCTGTTATAGAAATCATAATTTAAAACCTATCCATAAGGCCATCTCAGTAATGCAGAAGGAGAACACAGAAGTCTTGTGGAGCTGAACAGCCATACACACAGTGGGACACAGTGTCTGGACAGTGGCAAAGGCAGCTTCCTAACACAACAGCAATAAGATGGCACTATCTTTTACATCAGTAGTCCCAGAAGCACAAGGTGACATACCTATGGAATGGATGTTTTCAATAATGCTTACAATTAAGTAATTTCTTCCACTGGGGCCAGGCCTGTCAGGTGTCTGTGAGTCACAGGTCCATTTAATTCTTGTAATATACATTAGAGAAGGTGTATGTATTTCCACAATAGGCTGGACTCCATTCTGGGAACGGGGTATCTTGTTACTAAGTCCTTCCTCTGATGTTATATGAGAAAACAGACAGTTGATTACTATCTAGAGGTTTTATTCTGCAGATGCTAAAAGGACTGGCAAACCTCCCACTTACCCTGGTTCAGGGTGTAGGGTTCTAGGCTGTGGCCTTCTTGGTCTAATCATACTGGTGAGTTAAAAGCCCCTTCTCTAATATCCATCCTGCAAAGTCTAAGCTAACTTCTCTGGGTTTAGAGGACACCATCCCATTCCACAGCAAGACAGCCTGAAAGGAATTGTATTCCAGGGAGCAATTCCTTTTAGAAGCACAAGGATGACTCACAGCTGCGCTCAGGGCTTGCCAGCCTCACAGAAGCCTCTCTGCTTGTCTGCTCTGGACAAGTTGGTTGCTTTTTTTTCTGCATCAAACAAACTTTTGCTGCAGAACTGTAGAACTCCTGAGACCCTGGAACATGTCATTTCAGGAGATCCTGACCAGCTCACTGACCTTTTGCTTTGCTTTCTTATGCAGGTTCTGTTGCAAGGGTCCTGGCTGAGTGGTCTGATCTGGAGGAATGTTGAATCCACTTGCTTCATCCAGGGCTGCTTCCTCTGTGAGCTGGTAACAATAGAAAGAAAGAAACCTCTTGTTTCAAACACAGTTAGGAATCTCATTCTAGGCTCTAAAACCTCCTGCCCTTCTCCTCACCCTCATGCAGTAAAAAAAGATTAGTTGATAACAAGAGAATACATCTGTCTGCATTCAACACTGTGTGTACTTTGTGAACAGCCAGTGTAGCAGCAGGGGCTTTCAGCTAACACAGTCTGCTCTGCAGTGCAGCTAGCAGCAGATCCTTAATGTATGCTAATCATGCACATGTGGTCTGTAATCAGGCAGAAACTTAAGCACAGAAAGCTCATGTCTGCCTGCAGTACAATTCATAGACATTTTAGAGAGAAACCTAGGCATAACTGAGCTAAGCAGCACACATCTCATCACCCATGTTCTACCTGGGTGGGGAAGATGATGAAACAAGAAGTAAGGAAGTACCAGTAAACTGGGGCTGGAGAGGACACGCCACAAGAGGTACTAAGCACAAATGAGAAACACAATCTGACAGACTAGAAGTAATGTTGTCAATCACCTGTAGCTGAATGGCTCATGAGAGTTGGTATATTGGAAAAGCACTAGGAGGGGAAGGAACGAAACTCTGCCCAGGAACAGAAACACACCCTTTGCACGCTCACCAGGTAACATACACACTGGGAATAATTGAGGAAGATAAACAAGGCCACAGCTGCCACTTCTGACCTGTTTCAGCACTCTGTGAATGGCTTCCTCCTCAGCCACTTCCTCATCACTGTCAGGAAGTTCATAGGTTTCCAGGGTAACTGTAGGAGTAAAACACAGGAGACTGTAATCCACACCTGCCTCAAACTTTGCACCCACTTATGAAGCAGAGTCAATCCTTTGTGGTGTGAGCTGGTTTTGACATTCTGGCTCTGGCACAGACAGATCCTTTCAGATGGGGTCTCCTCAAAAAAGGGCATTGTTGTTTGTACTAAACAGCGGAAGAGGGAAGGAAAAATAATCCTCACCAAAACCAGAGGTTTGCTTTAAAAAGCTTTGTTAACCTCACCAGAGCATGCTAGAATTATTTCAAAGAAGGGTACAACACAAAGCAGTCTGACCTTACAGCTTCAGCCTTTACCCTCAACTAGGATCTTTTTACTGATTTCATGATGAACCAACCTGTGTAATTTTACAGACAGAACCAAATCTCAGTCTGTTTCTTGTAGAGTAGAGGAATTAAATGGATAAACACCTCTCAGAAAAGAAACTACTGTGTCACAAGAACTTGGTTCCTCTCTTGGCACTGTATTCTTGTCTGCTACCCACCTTTCTCTGGATCCTCGCCTTTGAGTGCTGCCAGTCTCTTGGCAACTTGTAGGATCTTTTCCTGCCTCGTGTTCTCTTCCCTCAGCTCAGCAGCAGCTTCTGCCAGAAGTTTATTCTTCTCTTCCTCTAGCTGTTTTGGGTCCAGATTTGCAGGGCAAACACAATCTCCACTTTCCCGATTGAGATCATTCAAACTTTGGCTACTAACAGCTGTAGAGACACACAGAATGTGCTGCTGACTCAGCTGCAATGCTCCTTGGGCACAGACAACACCACAAAAGCAATGGTATGAGAGCAGCTGGATGCTCTCCATTAATCTGGGCAATAATGGGAGAAGGCATTCCACAGTAGGATCTGCACTGTACATGAAAAGAAGTGAGGTATATTTTACAGTGAGATTACAGAGAAAACACTGCAGCTAGGAAGATGGTGGTATCCCAGATTTCCATGTTGTGTAACAGAGCACAGGTGTGTTAGGAGTAGAAACAGCTCCTCCCCAGGGAAGGGTCTCCCTAGAGAAACAGAGAGAAGCAATCTGAATACAACAACCCTGAGAAGAAGGAACCATCTCCAAGCAAAATAAGACCCAGGTCTGAGTCAGATGGCTCCTCTTGATCAATTTGGGAGTCATAACGAGGAGATAAGGACAAACTGGACACCCACCTGTAAGCTAGATAGGGAGGCACATATTCCCTTCCCACTATAGCACACAAGTTATTTGACAGAAACAGGTCTTTGGAAGCCAAAATAGATACCTTGAGGCTGGACTTTTGGTCTGTAATGCTCATCAATGGCAACTTCCTCAGACAGCTGAGTTAACAGGTCATCTGTCTGCTGGACCAGACTTCTGGTATCAGGAGGTTGATATACCTAAGAAACAAGGAGGGCATGGGAAAAGGAAAATGAGAGGGAAGTGGCATACTCAATCAAAGGAGAAGTTTGGTAACCAAGATCACCCCAGGTGATGCATAAAAAGATGCACCCAGTGATCTTGAGAGTCTCAGCTTTCAGTTATCTGGTGTAAGACTTTCAAGGCTTCATTCTCAGAGGTGCTGAATGTGCACTACCCTAAAAGTAGTCACCCAACCAAGGAAAAGTGGTGCTGAATGTACAGGAGTACCTGCTGCTGGGTCCTCCAATGTTAACCACTGCCTCCAGCGTAAATAAAGTGACATTCTCAACAGTGCCAGCCAGCAGCCTCAATGAGGCCTATGGTAACAGCTGGGTGTACAGCACTGCTGGAAAAGGAGCATAAGGAAATGATTTCTCAGGGAAAAGATCATTCATATAGGCTTTGAAGGAATATATCAAGTCATTTCTTTGCAATCTCAGACTTCGCACTTTGTGCTTCCATTTCTGGAATAATTAACAGGATTTTGCCCAGCTGGGATGCAGTAACAACTACAAGATACAATTAGAAGGGGCCAATAAGCCCCAAACACACACAAACAGCTCTGAAAAAAATACCACAAATGGGTTGAGAGGAAAAACCAACATCTATTGTGAAAAATAAACACATGAACTACATTTGACATAAAGGAACATACTACATTCAGATTGAAGCAGTGAACTGGTAAAGACTGGCCATTTCCTTCTGGAGCAATGACACAAACAGGAAATGTAGAGATTTCTGGAGGGAGTCACCTGCACATAATGAAGTTGAAGAAGGAAGAATGGCCAAGATGCTGGGACACCAGTTACTGTGTCAGCTCAGACTACATTGCTGGCTAAAGAGCTGAGGGAGCTTACAGGTCTGGGAGCCTGGGAAGGAGGATTTCTCCCCTGCAGGACAGCCAACCGGTCCTCCATTTCCTGTGTGGATGGCACGGGTCGCCGGCAGTCCTCCTTCAGAGCAGCCAGCCTAGCTTCGATCTCAGCCTGAGTAGGGATGGACTCTGCAATTGAGAATAACCCAAGGGAGGAGATTATTCTGTTATTGAAAACAAAAGGCTTCTTTTTTTTTTCCTTAAGGTTGTATTTCTTTCTGTAATCAGATTCTGAACACCTGAGCAAAACCCTCCCTCAGATACTGACATGAATGAAGGGTCAAACTGCAGTGATGTGGAGACTGCCCTTATGCTAACTGCTACCCTTTTCTTCCAAGTCCCTGCCTCCTTCACAGTTTATGTCCTAGCCATAAGACAAGCATTAGGGTAATGTCATTTGGCAATCAGCTGACTCAGGATACTAGGGACAGTCATAGAAATAAGTGTCACTTAGGTGGTACAGCCCACTGCTCCCACATCTCTCAATTTAATCCCAGGCATATCAGACTGAAACCCTCCCCTGCCACGTAACTGGATAAGAGGAAATTTCCTCAAGTTGCACTGGGCAGGTTTAGATTGGGTATTAGGAAAAATGTCTTCATTATAAGTGTTATTAAAGCACTGGAACAGGCTGCTCAGGGAAGTGGCCGAGTCACCATCCCTGGAGGTATTTAAAAGACTTGTAGGTGTGATGCTTGGGGACATGGTTTAGAGGTGGACTTATGTGTTGGCGTTGGGTTTATGGTTGGACTTGATGGTCTTTTCCAAGCTAAATGATTCTGTGATTCTGGGATAATCAGGTAACCACTTTGCAGTGTTTTACTGACCTTTTAGAGATCACATACCATTTTTAAAATAGTTTATTATCCAACAAACACCACAAGGCTGCCCAGAACCTGACAGCTGTGGATGGGATCAGAGCCCTTTTTCTCCTCTGTGAGGCAAGGCTGGCCAGAACATAATCCCAGAGACTGGCACTGCTGTTGCCCACAACAATGTTCCACAGGAAACCTTCTGCAAAACAGCTTGGTCCAAGACCCTCACTTCCTTCTGCTCCTATTGGACTTGACACAGGCTTTTAACCCAAAAAATGGAAACAGAGAAGGTGATTTTACAGGTAAGATACTCCCCCAAAACAGAGAAGTAGTTTAAAGAGAAACCTCAAGAAGAAAAAATAAACTGGAACACTAAGATCATATAGAATCTGGCCATTGTGGCTTGGATGCTCTGTCCAATTTTAATCCTTCAATTCCCTAAAAAGGCCTTCCCTCTCCCTCTAGGTTCTGTGTTTCCCAAGTAGCAGTGTTCCCACCCAAGTTATCTCTAGTTTCTTCCAAAACTCACTTGGTTTCCTTTCCTCCCTGAGCTTCTCCAGTCTCTCTGCAATAGCTCTATCCTCTTTGGAGAGCCCCTGGTACCTGGAGCCTGCTCGATCTGGGGTTTTTGCAGCAGCTGCCTTCTGTTGTTCTTTCAGTTGGTTTTGCTTAGCCTCAAAAGCTGCCACACGCCTGTGACAAGGATAGAAAAAAGACAAGACAATTGACAACAGGGGTTTAAACCCCGAGATATGAAAACACCCTCTGTGAACCCAACAGGACATTTGAAGAATGTCACTGTACAACAGAAACCACTCCCTCCTGTACCACGCTCTCCCATAATGGCACAATGACGTACTCCCAAGAGTAAGGAAAACCTGAGTTCATAGAAGCAGCACACCTGGCACCATTTCCAAGGAGACAAGGAACAATTCACCACCAGTTTCCTGTTTCCAAGCCAACCCCAGACAGTCACAGGTAGTGGCTGTTCAGGAGTCTGAAAAGAACACACGTCCCACACCCCAAACATACAAATGAAAAACAAAAGCCCCATCCTTAATCTAATTCTGAACAAGCAAATACCCACATCGCAACCCCACTTTTGCTGGTCTCTATAGGGGAAGAGGAGCAAGAGCCTGACAGGCTACTCTGCAGCAGAAACAAATGCCTGGTTGGCAAGTGTAACAGTGGAACTCACTTTTTGTAGTTTTCTGGTGGTGACCATTTTGCTGAACTGCTTTGAGATCCCTCTCTGGAAGACAAAACCAACAATTTCTCTGAACTCAAGATACGGGCAATGCTTCAATCATCCAGTCTCTCAAGTCAAGAGGAATCAGTGTATGTGTCTAGACCTCCTGGTACAGCCCCTTTCACAAACTCATTAATATGGAAAGCAATCAGCTTATAGAAAGGATTAAGATAATATCTACCTAAGACAGCAGGGGACTTTATTTCTAGTCCTTTGGTGAAGTTGTTTTGCATCTGGACAAAATGTGATTCAATATGGTCATCAGTGACCCAAAGGAGGTGGGGCTAAATACCCTTGCCTCCTACAGCCTGCACCTCCCAGTTCAGAGGGCAGACAGAGAGCAGTTAGGTCAGACTCTCAGTGCAATTAGCTTCCATGCAGCAGTACACTCTGAAAGAAGCTGTGGCATGCAACAAACGCAGAATTATATAACGCACAAGTATCATAATGACAATTTGAACACTGCACACCACAGACACATCTTGTGTAACTATCTTCTATGTTGCTCTATTCAAGTTGAGTTGCTGAACTATAAACTTATATAAGGTAGTTAGCATACTATATTCATTCTTAGAAGGCACAGCTACAAATACATCTGTGCTGTGCCAAGGCCTGTGGAATAACAAATGAATGCAACGTTGTTGGACTGCTTTCCAGTCAAAGGTTTCAGTTCTGACAGCTATTTGCATGAAGAACAATAATGCATGCAGCTTACATAGCTGCAGCCTACATGTATTATCTACCTGCTATCCAGTCAGGGAGGATTTTTCTTCCTCTGTAACTCTGTAGTACTTATATTAAACAGATAAGGAAAAAAAAAAACCAAAAGAAACATGGAGAAGGGCTGCCCTGTTTTCTTAGTGGCTTTGGAATTGTTAAGGGAAATTAGAGGATTTCAAAACTGGAAGGCTGAATACTGTATTTTCACCATGAACAGCTCACACTGTTTTCAGGAGCAGCTCACACTGTTTTCATTTCTGAAATGAAAACCTTTGCTAATGAGAGGCTTTAGACACCTGCAGAGCCAGAAAATTTCCCACTTGCTGGTGAAAATTCCTTGCTACAGAAGAGAAGTGGGGAAAGGAGATAAGAGAAATGCAAGAGAAGAAGACACAGAAGAATTGCTTAAGAGGGGTCCTGGTGTACGTTTGTGCTCTTGTTTTTCTTGTTCACCTGCATAACCCATGCTGCTACTGAATAGCTACTGAATTACATTTTTTGTTTTCAATAGGCGATCTACAGGTTATGTTTGCAAATTTTTTTTCTTTTAAAGGCAAACTGATTTTTTGCTACTAAATTTAAGTGTTCAGGCTACACACAGAGCAGAGACCCTTCACCAGTGAGGATTTTTGTCACTGTGTGCCCACTGAGGTAATAACACTCTGAACTTCTTATCATCAGGCCATTCAACTTCTACGTATCTGAAAAAACCTGACAGAGCTTTCAAAGGGGTGTAAATTTCTGGGCAAAAATACATCAGGGCTTAATTTGATCTTGTCCAGCTAAGATATTCACATGCATTCAGTGCCTATCCAGAAAGATTTAAAACTGGATCTTTCAGACTACTCTATCACCATGGAGAGCAGTCATAAATCCCAATTCCTATCTTTGGACTGCACAGCTTGTGTGAAGCAGTATAGTAATGGCCTGGCTTTGAAACTCCAGGGTCCAGGCAATGTGCATGCACAAGTGCAAGGCACAGCTCTCATGCAGAAATCTGCAACACAACACCAGGATGGCAAAATGAAGAAACAAAGCAGGATGCTGTCTTTGGGTGAAGAAACAGCTCCCATCTTACCCAGTGAGTTTTTCATGACACTGCTTGCACACCTTCTTCTGAGTGCTTCCACCGCGGGGAACAGCAGCGCTGAAGCTAAGGCAGCTTGCGCAGAACAACCGTCCACAGTTCTTGCATCCACACTGTGGAGACACAAGAGAGGGGCAGGAGAAGGCTTCATCACCCAGTCACCAACACAGCCCATTGCCCTGGCTGGCTGCATACAGGAACAGTGCCCAGGCCAACAGGCATTAAAAATAACGCTGGGGTTATGCTGACTTTTTAGAACTTCATCACTAGCTGCTGCTGAAGATATGGAGACTCCAGAGCCCTCAAGCACCAGCACATAAGTCCTGCTGGAAGCAGAGACACCATGTCATCCCATGCGTGTGCGTGGAGGGAGGAATTCTCCGTGACAATCACCAGATATCGGATTAGATGTATGACACTGAACGGCTATTTTTCATTTTATTTTTGCAGTAACCACCCCTATTTAAAGACACACTGGACCAGGCACACGGGCGCTCAAGAAGCAAGCTGCTAGGGAAGCGTCCCTCGGTGCCGAGCGAGGCAGCTCCCCTTACACCCCCGAGGGACCCGCCGGCCCTGACCCCCCTCAGCTAGACTTGCCTCCTTCTTGAAGACAGAGAACTTGGACGCACACCCATAGCACCGGCTATCCATGGCGCTGCGGCCCGGAGCTCAGG
>NW_009917956.1:6059-8839 GCF_000696875.1 Nestor notabilis | reverse complement strand
GGTTGTGCTGACGCAGGTGTAGGACCTTGCATTTGACAAGGTTCAAACACTTCAGTGTTTGAACTTTGGTGGGAACTTGGAGATGGAAGGGTTGCTGTTCCATAGTTAAATGTATTATGTAGGGAGAAGCTGCAACATGTAGCAATGATGTGAAGACTGAAGATGTTCACTTCGACGATGATACTTTATTTATACCCAGCATAAGATAGAGTAGGATGACAGTATGAGTGGCTATTGAGATATAATGTGATGATGATTGTTTGCAAAAAAATGTTGATAGACCTTTTATAGGCATGTTAAGCTTGATATGAAACCAGTTATTAGATTAGACAGACAAGATTAAATATAGAATTCCATAAGATAGGTGTACAGAATTAAGGTCTAAAAGAGGGTGATTGGTAGTTACATTTATGATTGTAGTTAAGGTAAGTCATATCTAAGCTAAAAGGGAAAGGTGAAGGGAACCCTCAAAATCTGGAAAAGAAAGAGGTGAGATCTTCTAAAGGAAATAATGAATATGTGGGACAAAGCTGTTTGCAGAAATGATTTTCGACATCTCTGAAAGAATAAAAAAAGGAATATAACTTCTCATGAGTTCAAAAAGAGAAGTTTTCAGTCTTGCTGGTGAAGTAGATTTAATTTTTACGCTTTATTTTGTGTTTGTTCCTTATGATCCAAAGGATTTGTTTTAATAGATTTTTTGACAGTTAAAAAATTAAATCTATTTACAAGTGGAACCAGTTCAACATGGAAGATGTTTTAATGCTGAAATTATTTTAATAAATAATGTTGAGATTTTCCACAAAATCTCAGCTGAAAAAAAAATGATACAAACTTACAAATGTTTTTCCTTGCTCTAACTGAAGGTAAATCAAGGAAAATAAGGTCGTATTAGGAGACCATACTGTGTGAGTCTGTGGCATCAAGGAAGATGAAACTGTAGTATTGGTACTGAAAACCTGTCAGGGAATATGCTGCTCCTTTGATACTCTGAGAATTAAACATATTGATTGGTTAGATACAGGCAAGTATTTTCCAAGGGAAAGTTGTACTTGTTAGAAAGGACTGATCGGTTAAGGATGATTTTTATTTGCAAGTGCCTGCCATGTTTGAGAAAAACTTTATGTTCTGGTTGGAATATCTACTTGAACCAGTGACTAACTGACATCCAAATTATCAGCTGCTTCATGGCCCAAGCACTGACCTGGAACATGCGTGGCCCAAATTCAAATTCCTTCTCAAACTGAAAAAAATAATGGGGGGGGGGGGGGGGGGTGTGTGTGTGTGCAAGTGGGTGTAGCGATAGGATTGGAACCTGCTTTCCCAAACCAAAATGTCTTCACTGACAAGCTGTCTGGATGCTTTTGGGGTCATAATGTCTAACTTCTATTTTTAAAAAAATCTCAGAAAGGTCTTTATTACTATGGCAGATTATTTTAATCCATTTTAATCTAAAAGCTGTTTCTTTGCAACTTGTTATATAGTGTCAAACCTGCAAGCTCCAGAACACTGGAAGCTGATTATATCAGGTATTAATAGAATAAGAGGTTTTATTTACATGGTTCTGTATACTAAATATTATCAACATTACACTTCTACTTTGATAAGATGTGGTGAGAAAGACGCTGAAAGGAGGAAATTTTGGAATACAAACTATGTCTGCATCTGAAAATTTATTATCTTACATCAGCATATTTTATATGTCGTAAGAAAACCAGCTGTATGCAAATTCCTGGGTTGTTTCCATTTTCTTGTTCAAACTGGCTTGTGAACTTTGATTTTATTTGTTGTGTTCATGGAACAATGTGAATGTTGTAGTACTGTAAGGATCCTGAGGCATCGTATTCAGTCAGTAACTGCTGTGGTGATTGTGCCAACAAGCTTTTCACCTATTCATTTGCATGCACACACTTTATGAAGGACATGTTATTTCTGCATTATAGATAAAGGAACTGAAGGGTAGAGAAGTTAAGGGACCTATCTGAAATCTCAGAGTAAGCCAGAGGCAGAGACTGAAAAAGAGTCTAGGTTTGATTATTTCTTGTATACTCCTTTATTGACTGGTCCATAGTCTTGCTCTCAAATTCCTAATCCCTTTGTAAGTAACTAATGAGGTCACTGTTTTGCTGGTTTGGAAAGCTGGCAGGCATGCATTATCTGAGTGAAACTGCGTTTTCCATACTCAGGTGGTTAATAATGTAACATAGAATAGAATCATTTAGGATGGAAAAGACCTTTAAAATCATTGAGCCCAACTGTTAACCCAGCACTGCCAAGTTCACCACTAAACTATGTCCCTAAGCACCACATCTACGTGTTCTTTTAATACCCCTAGGGATGGTGACTCCACCACTTCCCTGGGCATCCTGTTCCAATGCTTGACTACCCTTTTAGTGAAGAAATTTTTCCTAATATCCAATCAAAACCTCACTTGGTGCAACTTAAGGTCATTTCCCCTTGTCCTGTCACTAGTTACTTTCAGAAGAGACCAACTACCACCTTCCTATAACCTACTTTCAGGTAGCTGCAGAGAGTGATAGGTCTCCCCTGAGCCTTCTCTTCTCCAGACTAAACAATCCCAGTTCCCTCAGCTGTTCCTCATAAGACTTGTTCTCCAGACCCTTTGTGGAATAATTATTGAATATATCTAAAGGTATAGCATTGTTCACACATAAAGGAAAAACGGACTTTCAGGGTAAGATGCGGCTGCACCTGGTATGCCAGGAATTCACTCCACAGCAGTTCCTGAAGCAACATTGCTTGACGGAGAAAAAAAAAAA
>NW_009917956.1:0-5437 GCF_000696875.1 Nestor notabilis | reverse complement strand
CTATTTGCATGTGCTTTTGCAGACAGTGTATTTATCACCGGCAATCCACAAGAACCTGTATCTGTTGCTTTAATAAACTGCACTGTTTAAGTAGCTAGTCGTAAATCTCTCATTGAACACGACCAGATCCTTCAATGTGGCCGTGTTAGTTCGTGAGCACGATTAGACTGAAGGTGCAGTGCACTATTAGTGCATCCGGAATCGTGATTATTCAGTATATTGAATGCGACCGAACTGATAGTGGTAGATTGGATATCACTCAGAATTTAAGCCTAGCCGTACCCAGCCACTCTGATATCTGAGGACCAGCTGGAATGCAAGGGGTTTTATTTTCTGCCAAATTCCCTTACCTCTGAACACAACACCCTTCACCAGCTTTGTTGCCCTGCACCTCAATTTCTTTCTTGTAGCGAGTGACGCAAAACTGAACACAGTATTCGAGGTGTGGCCTCACCAGTGCTGAGTACAGGGAGACAATCACTGCCCTAGAACTGCTGGCTACGCTACTTCTTATACAAGCTAGGATGCTGCTGGACTCCTTGGCTGCCTGGCTACAAGCCGGCTCGTGTTCAGCTGGCTACTGACCAACACTTCCAGGTCCGTACTGAATGTGTACTCCACCTCCTCATCCAGATCATTGGTAAAGATAGAACTGCCCCCAGTATTTAGACCTGGGGAAGCCCACTTGTGATCAGCTGCCAATTGGATTTACCCCGTTCACCACAACTCTTTGGCTCGGCCATGCAGCCAGTTTTTTACCTAGCAAACCACTTTTTTTACACAGTGAACATGTCTTACTGGGTGGGAGTTTAGTTTCTATAGCCAACAAAAGTGAGAAGAGAGCCAAGGAAACAACTAAGTCCTTACACCAAGGCAGTGAAAATTCAAATTCTTAATAGCTCTTCCTCAAATCCTTTTTTAATTTAGCTTTTATTTAAATATTACAGTAGGAGAGACTAAAATCTCACAAGGGAAATAATTAATAGAAACAAAAAGTACATATTCCCATAATAAGGAATATTATTTGAGGAATTTTATACCTAGCTGCTGTGTTCAACCCCATGCTTATGAAAGTGCATCTTATACATATTTATTTAGCCTGTTGACAGCTGCTACTGTTAACTTGTTTCAGCCTCATTCTTTGGACAGCTAATGGTTTAAGAACGTTTAAAATGAGATAATCAAGTTATGTTCAGCTAAGGTATGAATGGTAAATCTCTCTTTAGTCATGCTAAAATTCTTTTGATTTGCTGGCAATATCCCTGCTCATAAATTTGAAAGGGTGTAGATCTGGGCATGAGACTTACCCGTAAAAGTGACAGATGGTCCCTCACAGCTGTTGGCCCTGTCTGAGTCCACTGGTCAGACCAGTTCCAGGACAGAACTCTCAGTCAGCACTTTCAGTGCTGCTCCATGTTGGAAACTACAAGTTTAATAATATTGACATTGGCAGTCTGGGCTTTTCAGTCCTCTGGGTCAGTCACTGAGTCCTGACACAGCTTGGTTTGGCTGGTATGGTTGTAGCCATGTATTGCGTTACCCGCAAGACAACCAGAGCTCATCAGGGATGTAAAGAAGGGAGCTAGCCTGGAAAGAGTATGTGGGAAATCATACAGAAATCACACCATCTGTGAGGAATTTGAATTTTGGTTACTTAAGGAATTATTGATAATGTCTAAACAGAAAAAAGCTGTGGGTTTTGAACACTAAGCTCTCAGTAGGAAGCACTGATTGCTCTAAAGGTAGTCAATTGGTTAACCCAAGCTTTAAAGGAAGTAAAAGACAAAAAAAAAAAGCAAACCACCCTGTTACCAAGGAAAAGTTTATGTGGTAACTAACAACTCTTGGGAAATATGTTATTAGTGTAATCTATTTATGTATTGTCTTTCACAAGAAGTGCAGCTGGCCAAACACCTGAAGCTGATTTGATAATAGATGTAGTGACATCAACAGGAGATTTGGAAAGGCACTGCATTCAGGCTCAGCATCACTAAAAATTGCAAAACTCTGCCTTTTCAGTGTTCACAGTAAACCAGGAAATAAATGAATTTAAAATTATGTGAAAAGCAGAAAATAAATTTTAAATAAAGGGATTATGTATGATTCAGAAAGATATGAAATGATGCTTTAGAGGCAGGAGCTGAAAGGGACCAGCTTTTCAGCCTAGTTGTGAGATGGTTTACAGGCTGGAGAATAATCTTAGGAAGTGGACCCTAGAGGAGGTGGTCAGAAAATAATGAATATTCATGGACATTTTTGAAAATCAGGCTTTTTTTCAATTTGTGTTCAAAATTTCGAAATAATAAGCATAAGCATATTTATATAAGTTATACTTAAATGATGTGTTATGCTGTTAGGTACTAAACATATATTAGTTTTCTCGGAGTGTAAAAAGTTGGGACATAAAGGTCCATTTACATTTTTATTGTCTTTTCTCCTCATTTCCTTCAAGCCTGGAAGAATCAGTAACCCTGGAATTCACACTTCCGAAAAGACATAATTACAAACAAAGTCTTTTTCCTATTTTGGGCTGAATGGTGTGAATCAACATAATACTACTGAAGTCAGCTTTCTATACAAGCTACTGATAACAAATAAATGGTTAATAAGGAACAGTGACTTCAAAAGTGACTTCTAGGGACATTAAACCCTAGCCTTCTCAATTACAGGCAGGCACTTTCAGAGTAGAAATTTGGTCCAAAAAGCTGACCAGAATGTTTGCTCTGCTCATCTCGTCTCCACTAAATGACTCTCTCTTCTCGAATTGGAAAGTTGGCATTGATAACAGAATGCTCAGTGTTTCAGAGAGATGTCAAAGGGAGAAATCAAGACTGTATTCATCATTGTACGATGCTTTGATACCAAGAGATATGGAAGGTGAAATTTCCAGCTGTTTGTAGAAAGCTGGTCTTACTGTTCAATGCTAAATTAGCTCTCGCTTTTTCCAGAAGGAATGTCTTTTGCTCACATTTCCAAAGAAAGGTAGGCAGCCAGGGTCTGGACCTATTTAACTGTTTCCCATCCCCCTCACTGTCCAAAAACACCCCCTTCCCCAAAAGAGAGAACATGTCAGTTCTTGAAATTTAATAATAAGACCTGAACTTTTTTGCAGGACTAACAGCCTGTTGCATCAGTGTCCATCTTGCTGCATCACTGTAATATTGTTTTCACTATTCCTACTTATCCTTTAAATCTACATGAAACTACAGAATCTATAGCCGAGGATTTTTTGAAAGCAAAGCAAACACCCAAACCAAGCTAGTGAAATGTTTCAAACACTGCAGCTGAAGTCTCTGAAGAAAAGTCTCTTGAAGGAAAATTTGCTTCATGACTTGGAATAAACATGCCAGCACTCCGCTCATGACAGATCATTTTGTAATATTTTTTCCCCATCTGTGTATATTTGCAAAATCAGTGGCTCTTCTCTTTATTTTCCAAATGATGATAGAACATTTCTAAAAGCTATCCTTTTCAGAGTAGGCTCACCCCTCTAAGTGCTTCTGAAAGGATATATTCAGTGTATTTTCTTGCTTTTTACTCATTTCCAGACTGAAGGTAAGGGTATACCTGAATAAGGTAAGGGTATATACTGAATACTGTTACCTCTAGAAGTCTTATTTAAATCTGGCTTTCTAAATGGATATATAAATAGCCCCTAGTTACCTAAGGATTATCAGTGACTCGTTGATGTTGGAACATGTTTTAACCAGCCTCAGCAGTGCAGTACTTAAAAATAAATACATGAAATCAGATGAAAGAATGGATTACTGACCAGCTGCACATTCATCCTGCAAGGCTGAATCAAATGGGAATAATTTATCATTCAGTCTGGAGAGTTTACCTAGATTATAGTACAAAAAATAACCCCAAGAGCTAAAACTGTACAGTCTCTCAGAAATGACACTCATTGCCTTTATCTGGGAATTAATCTGAGGCTTAATCTGGGAATGTTTGAATAATAATAATTGTCTAGATTTTGTAGTTTGCATCACGATTTCTTTTGAAGTCAATGTGAATTGCTGCTCTCATAGGAGTGAACAACAGAGTTGCATACATTGGAGGCTTACCTTAATTCTTGTATACCTTATGTGCAAATATCTACAAATATTCTCAGTTTCTACCCTGAAAAAAGGGAATGTAGAACAGAAAGGCCTGTGTCATTTATTCTAACTTGCTGCTATTACTGGGCAGCAATTTTTTGAGCTTCATCTTCAACTTGATTAAGGCTTTTTCCCTCTCTGCTCTCACTGAAAGAGCCTTCCAAAGCTCTGTTTCTTTGATGTTCAGAAACTGTCTTCTCACCTCTGGTTGGAATTTATTCATGGTCACTTCATAACCATTTTCTTTTGCATCCACATTGTCTCTAAATTTGAATAGTCCCTTTTCCCTCCCTTCTGTTTACCTTTTGATGTATTACTAGAGAGCTTTAACATCCACTCTCAACCTTCATGTCTCTGGGTGTATGAGATAGCCTTCTTCTAGTCTTCTTTACTAAAATCAGCTCTCTGCTTCCTTGATCATCTTAGAAATCTCTCCCTGTACCTGTTCCGGATTGAATTAATTTTTATTGCCCCTGGGAGATGAGGGTTATACACAGTATTCATAATAAGGTTTTACTGGGGCCTTATAAAGGAAGATGACACTTAAAAACATTTCTGTTGATACATTATCTACTTGTGTCTAGTAAATGTCTTCTTTTGCTAATACTACTTTTAAAAAATGTGAGCTCAAATGAGCACATGTGTTTGTCTATGGTGGTTAGAGAGGCAGGAGGAGTTTAAATACTTTTTATTAAGAATGGCAGTGTGTTCCTCTTTAGTAATTTGCTTTCACTGGCGCGAGAATATATTTAACAACAGGAATTTATTCTGTATAAATTGAAAACTCTCTAAGTGAAATTCAGATTCCGAATTTTGTCATTACAGAACTTGTAATAAAGAGAAGCACCCACAACCCAGGCTGCTGAGGTCTAGACTATTAGTTTTAGTTTAATATATGTCAGGAAAAGAAAGCATCCTGGTTTCATCTGGGATAGAGTTAATTTTCTGCTTAGTAGCTGATGCAGTGTTGTGTTTTGGTTTTAGTCTGGGAACAATGCTGATTGATAACACACAAATCTTTCAGTTGTTGCTCAGTAACACTTACCCTGACCAAGGACTTTTCAGTCTTTCATGCTCTGTAAGTGAGGAGGGGCACAAGAAGCTGGGAGGAAGCAGAGACAGGACGCCTGACCCAAACTAGCCAAAGGGGTATTCCATACCACAGCACATCATGCTAAGTATATAAACTCAGGGAGTAGGCTGTGAGAGGCTGAATGTTCCTCTAGGATAGGCTGGGTATCTCAGGTGGTGAACAACTGTACTGTGCATCATTGTTGGGTTTGGGGTGGTTTTCTTTTTAGTTTTATATATCCTTGATATTTCTTTTCATTATTATT
>NW_009917955.1:85869-86768 GCF_000696875.1 Nestor notabilis | reverse complement strand
AGAGGGGAGGATAGTCTCATCGTTTGCTTGTTTGTAGGTGTAAACCTGTGCTATTTAAAAAAAATCAAAGTCAAACCGGGTGAAACATCTCCGGCTTGGGTCACCGAGTTATTTCAGTCAAACTTGAGCAGTCACCGAGCATGTCTCTCAAGCTTTAGATCACTTAGATTTCATTGTGGTGCCTGCTATAATATCATTTCATCTGAGTTAACACCTGCAATTGACGCTACATTTCACTCTCCTCGTGCATTTTTATCTTGCTCCTATTCCCAAGTAGCTGGATACAAATGGGGCGACATCACCCTATACTTCATCCTGACTCTCATGATATGGTATTTTTCTTGCCACACAACGTGACAAGTGTGTGCCTTTTTTTTTCCCAGCTAGCTTTTGTAGCAGACAATTTTAAAAAGACCCAGAAGCCTGCCCCAAAACAATGAAACAAAGAGGCAATGGAAAGTACTATAAAGTTAATATTTTTATTTTTAGAACTCCCCAAATTTAAACAAAATTCATGATCCTTAAGGCGTACAAAGTTTGTTGACTGTTCCCCAGTCCTTGTTTAGCAGATCTTGCCTGTGAACATAACATAAAGACAGGACCGAGTAAGTGTCCTGACCACAATGTCAGCACAGATTTAGGCAGGACAAAACAAAGGTTGAAGTGGAAATCAGGAAAAAAAACCACATTTTTTTCAGCCAATTAAAGCACAAGGGAAAGTTTGCTTTCTAAGTAAAGCTTTCCCATACATTGAAAAAAAGCAGGGGGTGGTGGTGGTGTAATTTTAGCTTTTTTAAGTGTCTTCTTAAGAATACTCTCCTGTTGTACTCAATAAGAAACTGAAGCAAATGTTTTCCCAAGTATGTGGCATGTAAAATCCTTATTTCAGCTTCAGTCTG
>NW_009917955.1:33060-85838 GCF_000696875.1 Nestor notabilis | reverse complement strand
AGCTTCAGTCGTTTTAGTGTTCCTGCTGAAATATGTTTCAGTCCAGCCTGCCTTTTCCTCAGCGCTCGAAATGCCTCACAGAGCACTGTGTATGCTTCTGTGGATATGGGGATGATATGCACATATGTGCGCATACAGAGTACATAGTGGGGTTTGTGTGCATTGACACATATACGTGTGTGTTTAGAGATGGCTGGGAAGTGGAGAGTTTTATATGATCACTGCCATTATATGTGGTCCCTGATAATAGTATCAGACTTTACTAATTGTCTTCACAGAATAACTGGGAATTGTTATCATCCTTCTGTTGTGGAGCTGGGAGCATGGAGCTGAATGTTGCTCGGTGAGCCTGAAAACATGGCCAGGTGGAGAACACAGGTTTTCTGATGCCGTGAGTCACAGGACAGTGTCCACTTCCACCAGAGCCTGAAGACACTAAATGTCTCAGCAAAGCCCAGATATATCAAGTCTATAGTTTTCACAGTGCATAAATCCCAGCCCAAAAATAGGTCAAAAAACACATGTTGTGCAATTATTGGCACTTCCCTCTGCAGATGAAAGAGTGCAGAAGCACATGAAAAGACCAGTATGATTGAGAGCCCCTTGGGTGTTTAGCATGAGGACTGGGACTTGCGGGCAGTCAGCTAGAAGTACTTGAGGTCAAAAAGAGGAACTTGTGAGTGGTTTGAGCTGGGGATTTGGACTACTTCACTGTTCATTTACTGTTTGCATTGAAAGCATATGCAACCTAGCAACTATCACTCGATGTGAGAAAAATATTGTTTGGGTTTGCGTGGATGTATGTGAATTCAAAATATAAGTGGATGTGTTCTGAATTCAAAATATATGTATTCACACGCAAAACTCAGTCACATCCGTTCCCAGCATTAGTAGAGTCCAACTTTTAAAGAACATGAATTACCAAAAAGTCTTTTTCTACATTTCCAAATATTAGAGATTATCTTGAATTGCAAAATAAATTAGTATTTGCCCTAAGCTGGGGCAAATCTGGACCCAGGTTTTGCAAATCACTACAGGTTTTATCAAAAGCTGGTGGAAACGCTAGTCCCTACCTCTGAGCTCTTCAAAATCTAATGCAAATGCTTGTATTTTAGGCTTTCTTCAAATACAAATGTGGCTCAGGGATAATCTCCTCTTAGGTGCAAACCTCTCACCACTGCTGCTTGGGAAACTAAATATCACTTAGTCTTATGTAATTCAAAACATGTTTCATCAGGCAGGTGAACACAGTGCTGAGAGTTCAGCAGCAGTTTACCTTTTGAGGGGGAGGAACGATTCATTATGTCTCACAGTCCCAGAGATAGGCCCTGCTGAAAGATGTCTCCAATTATGTCTAAGCATTACTCCGAGGCAAGCCAAAAGGTTTGAAGGTACAGCTAAGGCTATGACAAGCCAAACATTTGTTTTAGCCCCGTGAGGCAAAAACATCATCAGATCTTTGTATGTGAGCGTGCGGCATGAGAACATGAGCAGTACACAATGTGGCACACGCGTGTGCATGCACATGCACACGCACGCATACGTGCATGCACCTCAGGTGGCCGTGACCGCCAGGAAGCGATGCCAGACAGTTTTCAGCACTTTGGCTCTGTCCCGACTCTCACTCATTCATGGGCATGGAGCCGAGACAGAGCCAGGTTTTCTGCTGCAGCCAGACTTAATGCTTCATTACTTTGCCCACCTCTACACAGGATATAGCATTTTTAACATCAGTAGTTAGCATTATAAGCTCTCATAAATTATCCTGGGCCTGTACTGCTGAAACTATGTTCCAGTGCATGGCCCATCCATCCCCTGCTCCGTGAGGTGGGTGGGATACCAGCTTTGTGAACCGTGGCTCTTTTCCTTCTGCAGCCTTCGCTCGGTCACTGTTCAGAGCCTTTGAACTGACTCCAGTAAATGTTTACCTGATGCTAATGTAGATTTCCCATGCGATGTACTAGGATAGTGTGAAACCTGCTAGACATGAACAGCTCATGTTGGGCTCCAAATGAACATCTTGAGGATGGGAGAGAGCACTTCTCTAGCCAAAGAAGGTGCAAACTCAGTTGAAGCAAAGTCATTGCTGGGCATGTCAAGGGATAATAAACACATTCTTTTTTAGAAGGAGAAAGGGAACGGCAAGAAGCAGGTCTAGGGTATGCAAGTAGTTTAAAGTTACTGCCAAGCTGACACCCACACAGACAAGGGAGAGCTATCACATGCCAAAGGCCACCCTCCATTTCAAAGCCAGTTAGTGAGCTGCAGGACCAGATTCCCTGCTTCAGCCGCAGCCACCAGTGAAGGATGACACATGAGGTGCTCTACCTCAGGAGCATCCCCAAAAAGTTTTATGACTCACCACACACATCTTTGAGTTATAGCTCCTTTATTCCTCTCATCTTTTCTCTTTAGGACAAACTGTTCAGAAGCATTTTTCCTCCTCATTCCCTTACAGAACAAAAAGAGGGAGGCATCATCACCAATTTTTCCTTCAGTTAGCATGCTGATGCTCCAGTTTCACACTGTATGAAGAGCTGATAGAAATTCCTAGCTTAATAACATGGAAGGATACTCATGGGCTGCAGAGATAGTGTGAAGACACGTGATTGCTTACTAAAATCTTTTGAGTTAGTTGTGGGACAGGTCAAATATAGCCTGCCATTTGGACAAACAGGCAAAAGTATAAGCAGACTGTGAGGATAAAGAGAAACCATGGATGAAGCTATTCCACAGAAGGATGCACAAGGCATATCTGAATGCTCAGGTACAGTAGACAACCAACCTGAAAAGGGGTGTGGGATGATCAGCAACTACTCATATATAGGCCCCACCTGCTGTATGGGAGAAAGAAAAACTGACAAGGAACTGATAGACTCTTTCCTACCCAAGCTCCAGTGAGAAGGGCTTAGTAGTACACTGAAAGAAAAAGAACAGCACCCTAAATTTCTACCTCTCAAATTCCTCCTTCTACCAGGGTGTTTCTGGTTTTATCCTCTAGACTGGAATGGCCCTTTGTGCTCAAAATTTTAATTAAAAGCTACAAACAACCTCCACATCAGTTACAGACATTTTGCATTCACAACAGACTTTGGTTTTCATCATATGACCTGCTTTTATAACGAGCTCAGTTAACATTTTAATTTTAAAATGTAGTTAACACTTCGAGGAGCACTGCTCATTTTCAAACGCTGGAATGCATACATAACCTCAGGGGCTTGTGCTTGTGTTTGTTTTGACCAGCACAGTTGAAAAAAACACCAACTTTGACACACAAATCGTATCTTTCACCCTGGGGAATACGAGGGTAAAATGCCAGCAAGTCATATACCTGAATGTCAAGGAAATCATTGGGAAGCTAGCAGAAGGAGCAGGGAATCGGGAGGTGATGGTGGTAAAGACTAACAATTCAGAAGTGCTGGGATTTCAGGGTGTGAAAAGCAAAAGGAAGGGATGACCAGCCTGCATGTGCTCACTAGGCGTGAAAGCAGAGGAAAGATCTTGTATTTCTTACTCCTTTGAGTCTACTAATTGTATGCTTGGCACTGACCATTTACCCAGGAGAGATCCCAACTTTGCACACTTGACACTCTTTGGCAGCCACCGCTCCAAGTGCATGCTAAGGGAGGGTGTTGAATAGCGGGATTTCTTGTTCCTTTTGAAAAGAACAATATACAGCAGCTGTAACAAGTGCCCTGGCTATCTTTGTGAGAGTTGACTATATCAGAAATGGGGGGAAAATAACCTTCTCCACATGGAATATACTGCCATGGAGAGACAAAAGACTTCATTAAAACCAGACTCACCAGAGCTTTCTTTAAAAATTTTATAGCCGTTCAAATGTAAAACATATTTAACAATGGCTCTTTTGCAATGTTATAAGCTTATTTATTACTCTATGTATGTTCATAAATCATCCTTTTATCCTCCTTTTTATTTTCCCAAATTAACACATTTTCGATAAAAGAGATTACGAGAGAGATGATGAAGTGCTAGATTCTATCTCTCCTATCTTTTGTGCTCCTAAAGAAAAATCATTAAAAAAAAAAGAAGAATGGGGCAAATACAACAAAGCTTTTCTGATGGTAGTGATCAGAAAGGGTAATAAGGCTGCCTTGTCTGTGCTCATACTCTTCTCCTCATCCTTTTTTGACCAATATTCCAACAAATGAGCTATGGTGTTATGAATGCATATAGTGTGCTGTAGATGTGGTTCTCCTTGTCAAGCCTCTTTCTCCACACAGTTGCTTTTGGAAGCATAGATACTGTAGGCAATGTCAGATAAAAGGACAGACATTTTCTGTGATAAAACTTAAGATTTCAGTTGCTTATAACTTAGTCACATGCTAGAAACAAGTGTTCTAAATTTCATGGGTTTCCAGTTGCAAACCTAGAGTGTCTTAGCAAACAACAGTGTCTTAATCTCTTTGTCAGCTGTGCCATCTCAATGCCATGCTGCTACTGAGAAAGAAACTCAGTCCTGAGAGAAAAGTTGTATCACGCATCTTTTGTAACAGTCATCACAGCACAAAGATAAATTCAACCTAATCTATGGCAAAGAGCTTGTGACTGACCAAGTCTGACAGCATGTTAAGGCATTTGACAGCCTCTATGGGTAAATATCACTTTTATAGCTTAAAGTAGTGAAGGGAGGTACATATGCTGTGAAATATATTTGCATGTGCCTTAATAGGCATCGGATCCCACTATGATAGAAGGCAAGCAGTGTTCTGCGTGGTGTGGCAACAGTCTCTATCTGGGTGATATACATTGTTTTTAGAGAGGACTTTCTCTCTTGATGACTACACAAGGAACACTGGCTACTACCTTGGTGATCTGGGGAGGTGCCAAAGTCAGATGGGATAAATCTGTCCCCTGGGGACCCTAAATAAAAGAGGAAGGAGCAGTGTGGCTTTTCTTTCCACTCCCTGAAGCCCTGCTACTAGAGAGGACTAGGGATAACTTGTGGACACAGCCCAACCTACTTTCATACCCCTGGAGGAGCTGCCCAAAACTGCATTTGCTGGCTATTTCTCTTACACCAGGCAGAGGCAGGGGGTGAGCTAGAGTGGGATGCTGTAAGGCCTGACTTACTCTTCTCCATACCAAGGCAAGTCCCTGTATGCCAGCTAATGGCAGCTTCCTGTCTCATGGTGCAACTGATAGGATGCAAAAACTTGCTAAGTGGGGAACTCACCTTGGAAAAGAAAAAAGAAAAACCAAACATAGTTTTTATAATGCTGTAAAGTCCTGACAGTGAACAACCATTTTTAATGCAGTCATACAGGCAATTTTGTTGATCAGATTCTTTATGTTAGCAATTTGATAATCAGTGTATTTGGCCACAGATTTACCCTGCTTTCTTCCTTAAATAATCAAGACTGAAACCCCCTGAAATCAAAATCCAACCCAAAAACAACACACCAACCTCCCCAGCCCAATTAGAGCCGTATTCATACAGTTTGCAGATTAGCATTTTTGAAATGCTCATCCTTAGTGCAGAGTGGGGCTGCAGCATCTTCCAATTATACAGAGCAATTAGAGAAGATCATCAAGACATTCTGAGGTCTCATTAGGGAGAGTGTTGGTTGTTACAGACATCTTCACATAGATTACAGTAGTGTCTAGAGTGCATCAGCCCCCCTTCCATACACACACTCTTCTGGAAGAGTTAGACTGTGACTCACTTCTATTGAAACAATGGTCAATGCTCTCACGGAATAGTCTTATATTGGCTTCTGTTTAAAAAATGGTGATTTGTTCACACCATCGAAGACACTTAAAACAGAAGAATAATCCACTGAATTTATCTGTTTTTTCAGCTTTCGTAATTGAGTATTCTCTGGTAGACAAATACAATTTCCAAGGCAAAATTATTGAGTATTTCCTTACGAAAAAAATATGAACAGCCTGTGCCTCACTTATGGTGGGGAATATAAATTTCAGTGATGAAAGAGTTGAAACAAATAACAATACTATTTCCTTATAACTTTCATGGTTAAACAGCATGGAGAATGCAGCAGCTTTTACATTCAAGGCACTGAATCCTTCTGATACCATGCTCATACTTTTGCTTGTGGAACATGGTGCTGGGGACTGCAGATGAGATAATGAACCTGTAAATTATCACATTTTCAGATCAGTCTAGAGGCTTGGAAAGGACTTAAGTCACATGTGAAGCTCATCACAGCTTCTGCACAAATATAAATTTCTTCCTAAAAATACAAAGATCTTACTGCACATTACAGTACAGTGGGAGCTGCTCAGGGCCCTGGCATAAACAAATTTAACAGACAGTTGTGCTGGCTGCCAGCTGTGCAAAAATCATTTTTTCTCCCACTAATTGGCTGGTTCCATGCTCTGGAGCAGACAAGGCTGTTTATGCATGGCAGCTGAAACAGCTATCACAGGAAGATCCTGTTGGAAGTGGCAACCCACCCTGAGGAGCCAAGCCCTGGGGTCAAAAGGAGCATGTACAGGAGTTTGCTGTGGCACAGCAGCACCACATAATGTTTATCCTGACTTGCCCGTTTGCAGAGATTCCTATCATGCAGTCATGCAAGAGGCAGCAGCCTCTGACTAACGATGCCATTCCCCTTGGCTGATTTTAACACACTTCTGCTGCTGTCTGCCTAGTGCATGCGCAGTGTCATCTGCGTAAGGCAGCATGGCTGCTCAGTCCTATCACCAGAAATGCAGGTAGTAATGCCCTATCCAAAAGGTTAGATAGCATGATAACTGAAAACCCCTTTCATTAGTGAGATCACACTGCAGTTTGTGATGTCACTTTCTGTCATCATTGACTGTTGTTGAGATCAGAAGTGGTCACCAGAATGATAAAAGGGCAAAACAGTCAGTTTGTAATAGAAGAATCACTCTCATTTTCCGTGGTCGTCTTGAATATTACATTCTCGCGACCCAAACCCAACCCAATGCCTAAACCAAAAATGCTACAAAAATACTTTGAGAAAGTATTTTTGAGATTGAATATTTCTGTTCTAACACAACATGACAAGAAATACCACTAAGAGCTGTGTGCTCTTGTACCATATTTAGCTGCAGAAAAAGTTAGTATTCCCAGTTCTAGTGGAAGGTGATTATTATTAGTCTTTACCTACAGATAGCTAGATAGATACACAGATAGACAGCCAACCATTGTCTGTGAGACATTTCCAGAATACCTACTTAGTGGCAAGGTAATGAAGTCTGGAAGAATGCTCAATGTGTTATCTTTGCTTAGGAAGTTATTTCTCATAGACAAAAATTACTTGCATTTCTCCTTATTTATGTTGGTGCTTATATACCCTGCTGTTGTCTTCGGCTCGGGTTGTGTTGCTTGCTGCTACTGGTTGTCATGGAGAACACTGCATAAATCCAGACAGTAGAGAGATAAAAGCAGAGGGTTTCAGTGGTATTTTGGTTCATTTTGGAATGTTGCCTTTCAGTTTAGGGAGCAAATTTATGGGAAAACCAAAACAAATTATTACAGGCAACACTCTTTTTAACTTCAGAAGGCAGAGGAATGGGGGAGTGATTCCAGACAGTAAACAAGCCATCCCATCTGTAGCAATGACTGGCATGAGCGGCATTCTTTAGGAGCTCAACCTTGAATGGTCCCCAGGGATCAGGTTTCTGGCATATTGCACTCTTGATGGTACAAGAAAATCAAGTTCAGAAATGTTGCATTAGCAGCATGTCTCAGTGTCGACATCTTCACTTTAATCTACTCCCTTGGGGGTCACAATGTGCTCTCTAACTGGTTATTGCCAAACAAGTACTTATACAATATCTGTGCATGAATATATAGACACTTTTTAAAATCAGAAAGCCAAATTTTGCCTTTACTTCTGACCTGCTCTGCTCCTCCTTAAGGTCCTGGGTTGACCTGTAGACAGTGGGATTATTTCTATGGGCAGTGCTTTCCCCATCACAGGAAGTGGCAGGTATGGCCAGGTCTCAGCCCCACCATCCCCTGTGTGATACATCTGCATTTGTAACCGTGAACAGTGACATTCCAGGTACCTTTGGATGTCTTCCCACAGAGCACTGGATACATAAATGCAGAGAGAGAGAGAAAAGGAGAGGGAAAGCTTACAGGCAGAGGCAAAGTTGGTTGCTAACACTGGAATGTGATGCTTTATTTGTCTCCTCATCCTTGTTAGTTTATGTCACAAAAATAGGAGCCTCCTAATGAGGACAGGGGTTGAAAGCCGAAGCACCAGGAGAACAAAGGTCACTGTAAAGATTCACAGCAGTTTAAAGGCATGCTTTACTGCATGTCAGGCTTGGGGAGGAAGGCAGCAAAGCTTTTGGAAATTTAGAGCAAGATAATTCTTTAATGAAAAGTGCATATATTTCATATGAATCATCCCTTTGACTCGTCTGAGACAAAACAGAGGTATTTATTTTCCAGACTGGTATCTTTAAAACTGTCTACAGTTTTGGGTATCGATTCTGGCCTCAGCAAGTGTTTTCTGTTCCTTCTATAATCGTGAGGATTAAGTTACAATTGATTTTACTATGGATTAAATATGTTTGTACTGGATTAATCACTAATGAAAGTCCAACTGCTTTGAAAATTTACCTACCACCAAGCTTGGAGTCTGAAAATAAGAAAGAAATGTTTTCTTGGGTCTAATCCACTGGTTTGTTTCGTCAGTTTGTGCTATCCACTCCTGCCTCTGCCTGTGCACTTTTCAAAAATAGATGTGGGTTTATTTATTTCTTTTTTAAGCACCTGCGAGTTTTGGAACCCCATTGCCTACTAATTTTAACGGGAATTGGATGGCTACCTCTTTGAAAACCTCATCTAGGGTGTTTTCACCCTTTCATGCTTGTTCTTGCCTCCTCTCCCAGCAGTCCTATTTTTAACACAGGGAGGTCAGCTAGCACCCGGACAGATACTCAAGCTCAACAGACTGCTGGCCTGGCTTGCCTTTCTAGCCAGTGTAGCTGCCAATTCACATCCACTTTTCAGTCAGCAGCCATGAGATCAGCTGTTCCAGGCTCCGGGAAGCTCTGCGCCCGGCCAGCGTCCTCCCTCTCCCCGCCGTCCCCTCTGGCTGGCGGCACAGCTGCAGCACCACAGGCAGAGACTGTCCCCAGGCGCCAAACCTCAAACACGAGATGCTGCGCTGGAGCAGATGCCATATGAAGTATTTGGGCAGCATGGGAGGGATTTCTCAGGCCGGCAGTGAGCTGCCCATTGCCCCTTGGAAGGTACTGCTGCCACGGCCCTGAGGAGACGGTGGGAGATGCTCGTTTCCAGCCCCAGACTGAGCACAGCTGGAGGCTGCATGGCACCTACTCTGGGTTGTGCCATTAAAACCTTCAATGTTTAACTACCACAGGTATCAAAAAAACACCTTCATGTAAGAAAAGTCCCAGAATTTACAAACTTTTTTTTTCTTCTTACAAAAGATCTTGATTTATTTATCCTCAAGCAGCTGGTAGATAAAGTTTATTTTGTGTGATGGACTGCTCGTTGCGAAGCATTCAAACCTTAGTGCGGGAGACTGGGAGGTCCAATTGGTTTTGAAGCAGAGTCACTGAGTTGTGTGGTCACCCTGTGGCTCCCAGGAGGTAGAATTTTATCATGGCCCACTAAAAGCATTGCGACCTCATGGCAGGAATGAAAAATGTAAGATGCACTTCTTTCTGGTCAGCGTTGCAAGATTTAATGTGCTCAGCAAGACTGCTGGATCCTCAGTTGGTGTCAGTCAGAGAAGTATGTGAAGCACTGGAGATATGTTGGTTGGTAGCAGCTGAAAGTCACGTGGCTCTGCCTTGGTTTGACTTTTCAGATCTCCTTCCCCTGTGCTTTGGTTATGGAAAGCAATAAGAGTCAAACTCAGTGCTACTGAACCACCCTGGCCAAGCTGATGCATGGTGACCAGGTTAATCTGTAGGTCCTTTGTCTGGGTTGGGTAATAGGAAGCACTGAGTGCTCCAGCACCCTTTATTAGCCTGTCCACCTGGAGTGATTTCCTCCTCTTGCTTTTACAGATTCATTCTCTTTAAGCTAAAAGAGATTTTTGCAGTTATAAGGAACTGCTCCGCATATGCACACATAAATCTTTGTGGCCTTTTTTAGGCTATGCTCAGCTTTAATGGTAGTGTCTCCTCAACTATGTAAAGATCTATTAATCTTAAGTCAAACTATTAGACAGTCACACTAGAATGGGTTTTGAATTAAACAAAAATGAAGGTTGTTCATGCACCATAATTCCAAATGCTTTTGTTGTAATGTCTGTGTATCTAGGACACATGTTTCACCTTAGTTTGAGATTTTAAGTTCACCTCAAGTTGCCTAACTAGGATAGGAACCATGTTCATAATAACATAGAGTTTCTTCATTGATGAAGAAAAATCGTTGGCTACTGAGAGATGCAGAGCGAGCAGCATGCACATCGAAGGCACCAGACAGCAGCGTTGCTGTGGTGGCTGAGGTCAGGGCTCCTCTGGACCAGGATCCTGTGAAGGAGGCAGCAGGGAAGCATCCTGGCCAGTGAGCCACTGTGGTTGCCAAACCCCACGTCTCCTTGCTGCTGGAGCTGAGCTGGAGCAGTGTGGTGGCACTTCATCCGGACTCATGGAGCCCTGATTGCCAGAGTCCTGTTCCCGTGGTTTAAACCACAAGATCATCCTTCTTCTGCATGCATGAAAGTCATCCTCCTGACGTGTGCAAGTAGCGTGTGGTATGCTGTGAATTATAACCTTATCCAGCCAGTAACCATTTTCCTGAAGAAGTAATTTTTCCATCTTGGTGATACAAACACCTTGCTGAGAGACTTGCTGTGCAAATCCCTGGCTGTGAGTATTGTAGTACCTTTAGTCCTGCAAACTTAGGAGGCACATGTACTTCATCAAAATGTGCAACTTTTAGCCAGTAGGTAGCTAAAGTTTCAGTTGGGAAACCACAGACCAGTAAAGTATAATAACACTGGTGACTGGGGAAGAAACACGGCTGTGTACTGTAATTGCAGTCCAAGAGGCCATCACTGACAGATAAAATGCCAGTCTGTGGTGGCAGTGGGAAGCCACATGCTGGGATGAAAACGTGCTGTTTGCAACATAAACATCTCTGCTGCAGGGGCCAGATGGATATTTGCATCTCTTTCACAAGCTAACCAAAACCAAGCAGCTGACTTCACATGGGGGAACTCCAGGTTTTACTCACCTATTTTTATTTCCAGCTGGAGGAAAAGGCTGTAGGAGTACACAGTGTTGTAGGTGCATTTGTGCGTTTTCTTCAAATAGTCCCATATCCTAGGGATAACAGCAATAAAAAATGTTAGGATATCTGCAGCGGTGGATTATCACCAGTAGAAAACACCAAACATTAAGAATTTGGTACGTGTTAACACTGGACATTTTGGCAAAGACCAGTAGGAAAAAGCAAAGAGAGGTGTGCATTTCACTTTTTCAAGCAGGCCTCTTTGGTTTTGGCAGCAGTAAAAATGTTTACATTACTCTTGTATTTCATATGTGATGTGTAACTAGTCTTTGAAAAGTTTCTGCAGTGTGAATCAGCTAGACACACTCCCTGGGATGTAAGAGAGAGGCAGCTCCTGCTTCTAAGCTGAAAAGAGATTTAGTCAGTTGTATGAAGTAATTTAACTGAAGAACTTAACTGATGATCATCATTTCTTCTGAGCAAAGCTCCTTGAGAATGCTGTATGCATAAACACTACTGAGATCTTCTGTGAAGGTGATTTTGAATTATACTAGCTAGCTGGCTCACCACAGTCTGAATGGTTTAAACATAAAGAGAAAACACTGAATAACAGAATGAGAGAAAAATATGACAAGGAAGTTGGCAGGAAAAAAAAAAATCTGTTCATGTGAATATCATAGTTTGTGATAAAGTTTCTTTTAATATATAAAATTGTCTATGAATTCATTAAAAATTGCAAAAAATTATGAAAAGTTTATTGAAAAGCTTTTTGTTAAGGAGTTATTAGAGTGAATTCTTTATTTCAATGGCATTTTTCACCTGATTCTGTCAAGAACAAAAATAAGGGCTGTGCACTCAACTGGTACTATAACCACTGCTGGTATTGTAGCCACTAACTTAATTAAAAAGTAAAATAAAAGCCATTATAATTGTTTTCATACATCAAAATATCTGTTTTCTTAACTGAAATTTTATATATGTATTTTTTTTATTTTTTTTTTTTGTCTGGAGATGTATCATTTCTGAACACGCTGGAAAACATTCCTTCACTTTTTCAGCCAGGGAGCGATAAAACAACCACAGGTTTTCAGTGTCTAAATCTCAAACCATAGCTTCTTTACAGAAGGCTTAAGACATATAAGAAACTGTATACAGAGAAACACTAGTCCCATTACAACGAATGCAGCTCCAGTGGTCTGAAATCAAGCAACTCAAACTCAGGAAATTCCTTCACCTAAATCTAATCTTTAATGGCAAAATGATTTTTGTCATGTTTCATTTGTAAAACTCTTTTTTTCCCTTATTTGTTAAATGGAAATATTTGTGTGTTGCTCCCTGGTCTGTTTTAATCAGTATCATACTGCATCTCATTGCTAACATACAGTGCAGGTTAACTTTATTTTACCAGAGCGACTTCTGACATTTCCTAATTTTGGAAGTCTTATTTTGTGAATCTACTCTTAAATTCATTTTAGTGTTATTTACATTTACCATAAATCATCCATACCCATATTTTGCTGGTTTTGTTCAATCCTGCATCCTGCTCAATTTTCCCAGTATTTTAATGAAAACAAAAGGCCAGAGAAGGGTCAACCTTAGAAACAGTCTGCTCTGCTCTTTGAAACTGAGTAAGCTCAACCACAACATAAAACACTGTAAAAAATGAATGATGAGAATACCTTTGCATACATGGCACATGGGAGGAACAAACTAGTCACAAACCATCCAATTGCTTCTAACCACAAGATTTTAACATCAGCCGGCAGTGCTGTTGATACAACTTTTCTTAACACATTTGGAAAATATTCTTAATATTCAAACACTCTCTTTCCTAACCTAAAACCCTAATGCAAAAAAACAGGCACCAGTAAGAGAGTCAATCCTAGCCTGACGGAATTTAGGAACAAAATTCTCATTGACTTCGGACTTGTGTGGCTTACAAACTAACAAAGGGTAACAGCAATAAGTGCATAAGGCAAACCATTCCTAATGTATCAAATTAGTATTACAATGGAAGATTTGAGGGGATTTATATGCTTCATAGCAAAGAAATTTTTGTCTCTTTTCCTTGATGAAATCGAGAAATACAGTAACCTTGCCTAAGTCTAGTTATCCTACTTGTATTTATGCAATTTTGCCGCTATGCTTATTTCTAAATTAAAAGTAGTTCTGACTTTACTCGAGTAGATTCCATACTTTATTAGAAATATGATGCTTAAAAAATTAATTTTCGTACTTTTCTTTCCATCGTATTCTGATACTTCCCTGTTGTTCTGGATGTTGTTACAGGATATATAACATTCTAGTTATAAAAATGAACAAAAAAGATGAATATGAAATATAAATTGGGACTATGACTTTCCAACTCCTCTTCTGTATAGTCTGAATGCCCCCCTACGTTTTGCTGAATTTTACTATGGAGGCTCATCAGGATGGGTGGTGGCATTTGTCGCGCCTCTGACCCAGGAGGCTGAATGGGGTGATGGTGAAGCCATGTCTTGTGGGGCCCACTCCCCTCCCATTATTCCAATGTCCCTCCGCCAAAGCTCAGGGGGCACTTCTGCATCAGGCTGCTGTCAACGAGAGGAGACAAGGGGAACATCAGGGAGGTAATAGGTTACTGTAGCACGTAATGTATTGATGCCTTAAGGACAAAAGCCATTTCTTTAATTTCTATGTTATGGTGGTTCCTATAAAGACAGGAAATGCTCGGGTCTGACACTTCCCACAATTAGGAAGCAAGCGGGCTAAGGGACCTCTGTCTTACTCTGACTCCTCTCCCTGCAGTTTACTCACCAGGGATCATCCTACACCTTTGCTTAGTGATGCACAACAAAGATACTAAAGACCCCACATGAAAAAAATATGCTGTGTCTACTTATTTTAAGGAAAAAGAGGGTCACATGCTTGTTTGATTTGATACCTGGGTCACTCAAAAGGGTGTATATAGATGCAGGTGTAGAGAGATGCAAAGGACCTTTTTGGGGGCCTGCTACACTTTTACCCCTGGCAGATGAGGTAGCACTTATTTTTCCCATTTCATAAATGTGGAGCGAAACCTGACCTAGTGAAATATTAAAGCCCGTGGGCTGAGTCCCCTCCTGGGAGCCCTGTTCCTCTGTTGGTGAGGTGGCTGCTGCACTCAAGCTGGCAGGGCAAGGGGGGTTGCAAGGCAAGGTCCCAGGCAGGGAAAGGGTGCAAGGGGGAGTCAAGCAGAAAAGCATCTTCTCCAGCATCAACAGCCCAGCCAGAAACCAGATCCCAGGCCCTGAGCCACTGGGCCACACAGAGACTAGTCTAAATTTCATGCGCTTTCCTCAAATGATGACGTAATTCAAAACTTATCCAGAGCGGACAAAAATTAATGAGTAAGCGGTTTCTTTCAGGTCACATCAGTCATGCTATCAGCTTTGTTCAGCATTAGACGTGGCTTCCATCAGGGCTGAGGAGGGGGGATGAGGGTGTCACCGTCATTGTCTCTTGCTACCATCAAAGACGTCACACACTCACCCACTGCGTGCAGCCTTAGAAATAGTACAGGCATGTGGCTGTGCTTCTCTAGTATCGAGTGACAACCTTTGCATGCTTGGGGTAGGGAAGGAAATAGCGAGGGAAAAGGGGAAACGAAAATAAGTAGAGAAAAAATCCCACATAAAAATAGGAAGAATGTTAGTAAAGTGGAGCTTATGATTCAGTTTCCTAACCACAGATTCAAGGTCCCGATTTCTGAACAGGAAGTGACTTAATGCTCTTGTGGGGACCATCTACCAAAAAAATTTGCCACTCAGGGAGAAAAGTATCAATTTCTGCTTTTTATGAAAATGAGACAGATGGTCATTTTCTGTGTATTTAGATCAGCTATCATGAAAGTCAAACTTTTGATGTCTCCTTGTGCAAGTGCCTCCTTCTGAACCCTTCAAGACTAATTCTGTTTTGAAAAGTAAAAATCCCCATGCATGCCCAGCACATCCTCTCCATTGGCATATTTAAAGTTGCAGCTAATTCTTACTATAAAAATATGTATCATCTCCTGTATTGTTATCTCATTTCTGTCAGCATGTGGACCTGGGCAGGGAAGCTGGGCTCCAGTGCAACTGTTAACCATAGCAGATTGCAGAACATCAAATGCTGGCAACAGAAAGCATTACTGCCAGCCAGTTGAAGTGACATTACGTGTGCACACTGTCACTGCAGTACCAAGTGACTTGCTGAACTTTAACTCTCATGTAGGTTACAGTAACTTCAGCTTACAGGCTATTGTTTGGAAAGTCTCTGCAGTGTACTTGTTAAGCTGTTGTCCAGCAAGAGTTGCTCTATATGGCCCCACCTTTGCAGCCCAGATCATGCACTCGATTATGCAGATGCTGCTTTGAGCACCAGTTTTCTTGCTGCTTCCTGCCTTCTCTGTAGCATCCAGCCTTTCTTCTGCATGTGCATAATGAGTGCCCAAAGCGGTGGAGAAGGTGATGAAGCTACTAGTACCACTGGCACATACTCAAGAGTAGACTTTCTCCTGTAAAAGTTTCCCCAGGCTGAGGTTGCTCAAGAATGACAATCTGACTAGCTAAGGGCAGGTGCCACAGCTTTGCATCCATGACCCAAGACCGTCCTCTGAAGAACAGTGTAAAAGAGTAGGGTGAGAAGGTGAGGGTAAATTGAGAAAAAATTCTGGAAATGCTGCCTATGCAATGTTGATTTGACAGTTCGTTGGTTCAGAATCTGAAGTGGCTTTTCTGTGTCACAGGCAATGACTAAAGTCTCCTCTTAAAAAGAACCCACAAGCTCATTTTGGGTAAGTTTGTCACTGCCTACTGGGTACCTCAAAAGCCCAAAGGACCTTGAAGCTCAAGAACTGCACCTGAAAATTGACTCATTCCTTTTGTTGGGTGTCAGCTATACTGAGGATGCCAGAGGATGTCTCAGGAAAGCCAGGTCTGACTTTCCTGAGCTGAGGCATGTGGGAGAGGCAAAAAACTATGTGGAGATAGTAAGCCAAGTCATGTACTTTAGGTGCTTTGAAACATGATGGACAAACACAGCATGGGAGGTGGCACTCAGGATCCCAGAATTGTCATGGGGAACCTTGGCTATTTCTTAATCCTGTGTGAAGTGCCCTGGTTCCTTGGTGACTTCACCTTGGTCAGCCAGCCCATGGTCGCATTTCTGCATGATGGTATGATTCCAGCAAGTACCAGTTTTACTTCAGCAAACCACTCTAGATGGCCACCTGAGTACCATGTGCTCAAAACCATATGCTCAGACGTTGTAATGTCTCAGTGTTTTGGGTTTTCTTTTCTTTCTTCCCAAGTATGCACAGCCCCTGGTGAATATAAGGGGACACATATTAGATTTGGAGCAGATAGTACCAGATACCATTTTCCTACACATCTGGCAGCTATTCAGATCTCCCCATTCCGTTCCCAGGTACTTTGGTCTGTATCAGGAGCAAGCCCATCAAATTCTGCCCACAGTGCTTTTTATCCCCTTTATTATTCCTCAGTTCTAACCCACAAGACATTTCAAATATTAGAAATGGTTCAGTGCATAATGGTTTTCAAAACCATGCTGTATCTCTGTCGAAATGAGAAAAATAAATATCTAGGGAGCTTTTGCACATGTCAACAGTACTCAGTGAAGCAATATGTGTAGGCAGCACTGGAAACAGTGACAAAGTGAGTATCTGTGCATAACTTGGTAATAATATCATCACCGTCTAGACAACTCAACAATTAGCATCCAGACATACCGAAGCCTTCTTTAAGAAGTCTCCAACACTAAATAAAAAAATGCCTCCATGGGGAAGAAAGCCACAGCTCTCTATCTGCTACCTTGCACATGTGCATTTAAGTTTCATTTAAAAGGTTGCTTTCTAAGATGAGCCACTTTTCTCAAGGCCGCTGCTGAATGCATGCTTGCAAAAATACAATTGATGAGGATCTTGATGTCTAAACATCTGGTTTAATGTTCTTTGTGTATAGTAGTTGCTAAGCAAAACTGTTTGATATGGTAATTCCCATGCACTTCCTGGGCTGCTGCTTCTTTTTTGTTTACTCTGAAAAATGTTGTCTTCAAAACGGTACCAAATCTTGAGGAAAACTCAGGAAAAATAAAGACTTCCTGCACAAGGCTATGACTTCCAGTGAGAGATCTTTAAAAGCCCTATCCCAAGATTTGGCTGTTCTCTAGTGCACAGGCCCATGTCTGGCCTTGCTTCCTGGTTTTTGTCTGTTCACCGAAGACAGTCGTATTACACAGGGATAAGCCCAAGGCAAAGGCAGAATGCTGGCCTCAGATTTTATTGACACAAGAGTTTCTTACCTGTGCTGCAGACTTTGTCCCAGAAGGGTGCAAGTAGAAATGACATTATCCAGAGGATCAGCATACAGAGGGAGGCAGAAAACTGCAACTCCCCAGTTATTTCAGCTGAAGGCAAGGCTTACATCTTCCTACCTGTCATGACTAAACCTCCCTAAGGGCCATGTGAGTTGCAGCCTTCAGGGAGTCTTTGTCCATAGGACCCAGTTCTGGCTGCAGGAACCGTGGTCCCTGCTGGAGGGGTTAGGGTTACATGCCACAGCTGATGTGTGGAAAACTCATGCTGCCTAGGAATGCAGTGAGGAGTCCCTGTTTCACATTTAAACTGGTGAATATGTGTGCGTGTAATTGTTAATGACATCAACAGCACCTTCATTGCAGCAACTGGTAGCAATGATGGCTAAGGCATGTTTTTATTCAGTGGTCAAATGCCAAGACAAACAGGAATAATTTAAGTCATCACTACCTTTCCATCCCACATAAGCTGAACTATGTTGGGAAACAGAGCCCCGAGGTGCCTTTATCCTCTTGGTGGGTTGCAGGCCAATCATGAAGTTGGCCTTTAATTCTTCCTTGCTTTGAGGACCAGCTCCAAAGTCATGAGTGCTCAAACCATGAATCATACTCTGCTGCTGCTCTCAGTGCATCTGATGGCTTCAAGCTCCTTTTCCCAGAGAACAATATGAGCAATAACCCAAAGATGTAGGAAGGTCATCAGTACATGACAGGGTAGTAACAGAAAGACGTTTCTATAGAGTACTTCCCCCAGTGATATAAAATAGAAGCAAAGTGAAGTGCTTCAGACTAAACTGGTAGCTGGCTCTGCAGTTTTTGGAAGTGGGAGAAACCACGTGCCACATTTTTCGAGTCTGCTAGCATAAGCTTTTTGTTCGTAGCATTGTCAATGTCTCCAAGGTAGACAGGGCTTAAAAAATATGTGTCTTTTCCTTGGGTAGTTCAGCCTGGCTGCAACATCCATGTAAATGCTATGCTCATGAACTCAGGAGGGTCAATAGTTGAGCTAAGTATGTCTGAGGTTTGTTTATGACTAGGAGAAAAAACATGCGAGTGTAACTCCCACCCCAAGTTCTGTAGATGACTTGAACATTTTGATGAAATGTCTTTCCACACCCAGTGGTGAGGGAAAAAACCATGGTCAATATTTCAAAGGTTCAGACTTGGGAGGGGGTGGGACTCACCAGCACTTGCTGTGTTCCAGCCTGAAGCCAAGTTTAGGTATGAGCAACTGAATATAGTGCAGTACAAGGCTACTCATTCCACTCTGCCCTCATATTTCAGCCCTCTTAGGATCAGCTAATTGATGACAGACTTAGATAGCCAGGGAGATAACTGTACGTTAGTATGTGTATGTGCATGCCTATGGGGAAAATGTTCTCCTCACAACCTGTGGGCAGATAACTGGCAAATTATTTTCCCTGCAAATGAGAAAACACACACAAATACCAACTTCAGTTTCCCTGGATGGTCAGGATTTAGTCCTCAATGCCCAGGAAGCCATGGGCTGTACCTTTCTGCAGGAACCTCACTTACAGTGCAGGCTGAACCCAGACCCTCTTATTAAGCATCCGTGTTCCCCTGGAAAAAATGAGTAACTGCAGGACATCTAGAGAGGCTTTGTGGTGTTTGCAATGAGTTGCAGTAATCCTTTTCACTCCCCTTGCCTCCTGGCTCCTCACCTGGTGACTTCGACCTCTTATTTAGCTGAACTTATTTGCCTTAAGGGAGCAGTTCAGGCCATGGAAGAGGAGTCCAAAACCATCATAACAATACAAATGTCCACTTATCTTGGGGAATCCCAGCACAAGGCTGCTACACAGAGCAGCATATCCCCTTGCTGACACTTGCCCACCCCTTTCTGCTTTCACATTCAGTGAGCAGTTCTGTGGGAGGAGGAGGAGAAGGAGAGGGGATTATGGCTATCACAGCAGGTGGCTGCTCCTCACATGTCTCTACTCCAGGATGCCTTCTCCAGGCATAGGACCTCACTGCTTGCACAGCCACTGTACTTTTTCAGAGGGTGTCCTCTAGTATTCCATAGATATTTCCATCATGACCCTTTTCCATGTCTTGAGAGAGACAGGGTTGGGTTTTTTTTTTCAGGAATGCACATAGAATAGGAAACATTTTGTCTGAGTTTAATTTCATTGTGGTTCGCTTAGGCTTTAACGTGTACGTCAATTCTGACAATACGTTGGGTTTTTTGTTCCTCATTTAAAGTCAGAAATCAGTCTGCAACATGTAATGCAGTAATTGCACAGATAGCAGCTACTCTTGTACATAAATCTCCTTTCCCCTCTTGATTAAGCTGGCAATGTCCTGTATCATACTTTGCTCCTCAGGCTGGTGGGATGGGCAACATCTGGGGCTTGGTGCTGCCCAAGCATTCCTTCCCCAGGTTCCTTCAAAAAGCCTCCTTCTGTGGCATGGCTGGATGCTCTTCAACAAATCAGCTCTGGACTCACTCCTGAAACAAACTCTGTGAAGGACTTGACCATTGCAGTGTTCAGTGTAGCTCTGGAAATGAAGGCATTACTAGTACAGTTCTAGAAAGAATGCAACCTATGGTCCTGATTAACTTGATGAACTTCATGCACCTGAAGCTGAGGTTTTCATGTAGCAAAATAATCCCTCACCTCAAGGAAGTGGATACAACTTAGGAGTCCAGTTTCTCTGGTGTCTGTGATGTGCTTTGTGATATTTGGGGAATAAAAGAGTGAATTCCAAGTGTGGTTGTCCCATTCCAGGTTTTAGAGAGTGTGAAAGTGGAAGCAAAAAGCAGTGAGGTTATCTGTGTGTCTGACTGAGGCAGAAGGTAAGAAAAGCCTTCTATGTTAGTGCTGCCTTTTGGATTTCAGAGCAGCCCTAGAAAGCTTTCCCTGATGTCGGGAGAAGCATCTGTCCTGGCCACTGATCTGAAGTCTTTCTAAGCGAAATGCTCTAGTCTGGAAAATTATTGTACTGCTTCACAGACATATTTGTGAAATCAGAACATTACCACGGAGGACATTATTTCATCTTTGCATACCTTCAGACTTTCCCCCATGGTCATTTGGGGAACACTTTGGACAACGAAGAAGCATCTGTGGAGGTCAGAGGGCAGGGAGGCAAAGAGGAAGGAGACACTCATTTTTAGCCTCTTTCCCACTCCTGGGTGATGTGCAACCAGCTGTTGCATTCACAGTCTTTGGGGAATGCAGAACACGATTTATTTCCTCATTGGCTGCTTCTCTTGGAGATCAGGTTGAGGGGATCAGTGAAGCAACTCCCAGACCAAGTTTTTAATCAGCTCAAGCTCAAAGACTTCTTTGAAAAGTTACCCTTTAAATCTACTCATTTGAAACTTAGCTTGTGTGTGTAAACAAAGGATGGAAAGCTCCTTACCAGTTCTTTCATTGCAGTTTGGAAAGAGAAGAGAAAAAAAGAAAAAAAAAAAAGAAGAAAAAAAAAGAAGAAAAAAGAAAAAGAAAAAAAAGAAGCCCTCAGAACTGACTCATGTTCCTTTAAGAGGGGTTTCCTATCTAATCCCTTGTGAGCCTGGTTGCTGAAGGCAGCAGATTCCAACAAAACTTCTTTCACCAATGGACACAATTCTTTCTATTAAAATAAAAAATAACACTGGCTGTCCTGGCTGTGTAGGTGGGTGAGAAAATGTTAACAGCTGCGCTCACGGATCTCCACTAGAGGAGCAAGCTGCCAAAAATACTTGTACTGTGAACAACTGTTCTAAATTTGGTTACCTGCTTTATATTACTCAGTAGCCAGGCTGTCTTCTTGCTCTTATCCTATTAGATACATAAAGCATAAACACAAACCCTTTTCTATCAAAGACAGATGATTCCACAGGCTGTCATCAGGAACCCTGGGAATGGCAGTGTTTGCTACGTAATCAAGGGTTTGTGGTGTTTTTGACAAATGAGGAGGAAGCAACTCATTTGGCTCTGGGGAGGCTCTGATGACAGCCCTGTGAGAGAGTTGAACCTGAGGGGGACTGGCCCGGCTCCCAGCAAGGAGAGGTGCAGGGCTGAGGCGCTCTGTCCTCCCTGAGATTGGAGCCCCAGCAGGGTTGGTGTCCTGCCACCTCACCCAGCAGAGGCCCCACTGTCAGGGGAGGACAGAGACCTACATCCTATTCCTTGTGTCCTTCTGTGACAGATCGAGCACGCTCAAATGCCCTCTTTCAGGCTAAGCTGGAGGTCTAGTGCAAGCATGAGAATGTTGTCTTCTTGCTGATGGAGGAGGACACTTGTCCCTCACACTCACTGGAAGGTGGCATGTTACCCCCCACGCCCTGTTCACCACACAGAGTGCTTCCAATTTACTGCTGCCCTCTGATTTGTAACCAGAACTTCAAACTATCTGGCTGAAAGCTCACTACAGCAGAGAAAGTCTGGTATGGGGGTATTAGCACAGTGCCTGGTAGGCTGTGTCCCCGTATTTGACGGAGAATCCTCTCATATCACCCTCAATCCATGGTGCAGCACTATGCTGCACTCCATGGTGCAGCAGTATGGAGGGATTTCTGAGCTTACTGTGAAACACAGCTTTTTCCCTTTTTTGAAAAAATTCATGCTTTGTCACTGAGACACAGTAACAGCAATAACAGCTTTTGGTTACAGGTTGCATCTTTAGTCTGGGTTTTTTTTTTTATGTAGCCTTCAATTTTCTGGGTGAAATGCTTTGCTCTCAACTCACTGTAGATACAATTTAATGAGCAGGCCAAATGGTGATAGTTAGGCACATTACTAACATCTGGAATGTGCAGGATTGGTAGCTTAGTTAAGACCCTTTAATTAAAATGAGGTCATTCAGTCCTCCCTTCTCTCTTCATGCAGATGATGTATGTTTAATACTGAACACTTGCTGATATGTTATTAGGACCACATAAGCTGTCTTTTAAGTACCAGGGAAATTGTGGCTTTGATGTGTCAGGTACCTAATGAAGATGAAATTCAGGCTGGGAGCCATATCATAGCAGACTGAAGAAAAGATCTTTCTGCAAGCTTTCTGTCTTTCATATAAGGCTCACTGCTTCAGCAAAAACTCCTGTCAGCAACCTCTTTCTAGGACAGACTCAGGTGTCCATTTAAGGAGCACCAACACATTATTCAGATACTCTGGGTTGAAGCAACTGTTTACAGGACTTCTCTTTAACACCATTCGAGGAATGGCCTGTCATTGGCACATTTCTCAAATGAAATCTGTAATGGTTTGATCATTGTCCTAATGAGAGTCCAGCTCACTGTTTTCCTCATTTAACTTTGTTCTTTCTTTTTGGAGGGATGACATTAGTCCTGTCTCTTGATTAAAGCAGGGTGGGCAGTAATTGACCTCACCTACCTACCTGTCTTGAAGGGAGACATCTCCCCTGAACTTATCATCCAGAGATCCTCTGTTGTCAATGGGGAGAAACAAGCAGCAGCAGTTCTGCTCACCTGTCCACACATCTGGGGTAAAGTGCTCCCCTCCAGAGTATTTTTTTCCCTCTCAATCCCCAGGAGGGGGCATTCTGAACATTAGGCTGGATGTCAGTTGAAGCGTTGTGTACTGATGTATGCTGCAGATAGCTGTGGCTCGGCAGGGTGTAGAGCCCTTCCTGCTGGGACAGCCTGGCCATGCCTCCAGTTATTCCAGCTGGTGAGGGGGGCAGCTGGGGCTGCTGCAGCTCCTGCCTTGGGCTGATAGTCCTGGCCAGGAAGCTGTGCTGCCGGTCCCAGAGCAGGAGGCAATGAATCTTGTAGTATATCCATGAGATCAGTGACATTTTGGTTAGGGCTTCATGTCTACTAGTCACCTGTTGCAGGGTAGGAAGTGTGTGTGTGTGTGTGTGTGTGTGTGTATGTGTAGGGAGAGACAAGAAGAAAATTCAGGCATTGTTGGGTGTTAAAAATTACCGTGTGGTGCTTAGAAAATGCTCATACTGCAAAACTCTCAGACTTGTACCAACTTATAAAGCAACACGGTGGCTGTATCAGCCTGATAACAGCCAACCTGATTCTGATCTCATCATCACTGGTGTGCATCAGGAAATAACTCCTCTGACGTTGGCAGGTTTGTGCCGTGCCAGCGCTGGTGATGATAAAAACCATGTAACACCAAAAAAACCCCAGTGAGATGGTGCAGTTCATCAGGACCTACAGCAGTGTAAGTTAGACCCATGGGTCCATTTCTGTGGTATACACTGTGCCTGAGTGCAACGGTTTGGCTCTGAGTCTGCAGATGCTTGATCCTCAGCTGTGTCTAAGCTGCACTTAGTTCACCTTGGGGACCAGAGGAATAATGGCTCTGTGCTACATTTACCCCTCCCTGAGGCTGATCTTATTTGCACTTACGTTCTTCTGACCTTAAGGAGGTATTCAAGCACCTGGGGTTGCCACCTGTATTTTTTGGACTCATGTATGTCCCAGCAGACAGGGACTTCTTAGCAAGTGCCCAGGCTGAGCCTTCACACTGGGACAGACTTCTAACCACTCCTGGAGACAGCTTTTGGACCACTTTGTCCATCAGTCTTGGTGAAAGTCTGGCCTTCTGGAGCCAAATGTAACCTGCATATGTGGGAAAACTTTGAGTTATGGATGTGTATGTAAGGAAGCAGACAGGCTGTCATGCTCTTAATCCGGTACCAGTGAGTTCAGTGTCACATGAAAATAACTGTCAAGAGGGCAATTTGACATATGTGAGCATATATCATCAAGAAGGAGCTTGAAAATTACAGCACATAAGACGCCTTACCCTGCTAATACTGTTGAGGGAATGTTAATACACTTGGATTTGGGGATTGCCAGGGAGATACAGGCAGGCTGTGGGAAGTGGGCTGAATTTCTTTCATACTCATACTGGCTCTTAGACATGAAAGGGATTCTCCTAAGATCATATCAGAGGACCGCAGATAATTTTGTGAGCGTGAAAAGTATCCAGTATTCCTACCAGTGGTCAGGCTGCCAAACTTTGCTAACAAAATCCATGGATGCTGTGACAAGTACTGAAAAAAATACAGTTGTTTTTATTATTTTCTGTTGCCTGCCCCTCCCTCCTTCTGTCTCCCAGGGGAACATTGGGAACTGCAAGAGCTGCTAAATCTCTGTCCTTAGAAGAACAGCAGACAATAGCCAGAATTGCCTTTGCTAACTTTAGAAATGCTTTTTTTCCAGCTGAGGGAAAGTACTTTGGTGTGCAGACATGCAGCATACAAAGGCTTTGGTCTCATTATCTCATCACTATGTCAAGATCCTACAAGTTGTGTTCCCATTATCTATACAAAATGGATTAGATGGGTGGATGAAAAGGGCTTGAAAAGGTAAAGACAGATATATGTTTAGTTTCTTAAATGTCAGAATGAGGCAGCTTCTGTCTTCTCTCATGATATGGAAGAAAAATGTGCTATTACTCTAGGGGTTTAATTTGTTAAAAATATTTATGTCCACAAGACAGGCCTTGTCTTCCTGGGTCTTTAAGTGATCCTTAACCCCAGAGGAAATAAGAATTAAACAAATGAAGAAGTAAATTTTTTTTTTTTCAATTTTAACATTTTTTTGGTAGGGAGTGTTTGGCCAGTTCCATTACATGTGCAGGTTGAGAAATGCCAATGCTCCTTTGGTAATGAAGGGACATGGAGATGGAAGGGATTAAAAAAAATAAAAATGGAAAAAAAAATTTAAAGTAAAGATTTGATTTTCATTCAAGCACAAAAATCCACAATTGCAAATGTGCTTCCACCTCAGCAACCCTTTTATGGGATCTTGGATGCTTAGGGATGTTTGTGTAATTGCTTCTTGTAAATGATCTTCTACTCTGCAACACTTTACAGTAAACCACTTTCCTTTGCCATCTGTTATCCAGTTGTTTTAACTGGGTTTCCAGTTATTTGTATCAGTCATTTACAAGAACCTTTTTAACCTCCATAAAATGAAATAATTGAAGCCTATCTTCTTGACTCCTTTAGCATGGTGTTGATATGTGCTTTAAAACTGAGTGAGTGAGGGTTAAAATTCAGCACATGATAAAGAAGCAGTAATTTGTAAATCAACAGTGAGCAATCTAGCATTGCCAAAATTCTTCTTCCTTAAAGCTCTGAGCATAGACATTTAATTGGAGAAAGTAGTATGGGGGACCTGCAGATGATTTTTCATCTCTAGGTCACTTTCAGACCATGTGCCATTATCAGCCACAAGCTGGTCAATGTAAATGAATTTAGCGACTAAAAATGTAGTTTGTCAAATACAGAGATGCTTCATGCCTTTCCAGAAAGCTGGGTTCAGTGCAAGTGAAGTATCTGCAGACTGGGAGGTGAAGAGTTAAGATGTTACCTGCAGGCTCTTTGGGGTAGTACCGCTTCACAGCAGAAAAAGTCATCTTAAGAGTGGCTGAGAGAAGACAACCTTTTTCTCCACCTCCCTTTCCTGTTATCTACCACAACGTAAAGGCCTCTGCCTTTCCCCTCTGTCGGTGACATTTGCGGTTCAAAAATGACTACCACGTGGAAGTGCTTGCTGCAGCACACACGTACACCGACCGACTTACTCGTGTGGTGCCAGAAACGGGACTCTGGCCATCTGCAGTACAAGAGCCACCACAGGGAACACTAGCTTTTGGGACAAGAGGAGGAACACACAGATGTTATCATTGCTGGAGGAGCTGACTCTGCTCTGGAGGACCACGGTGCTGGATTGCCACACCAGGGGTTCCCCCTGGAATACGTCCTTAGCACAGACACGCTGCCTGGCACAGTGTCAGGGGAGGGCTGGGCGGAGAGCCTGCCTGCTTCCCAGTGGGAAATGAGAAACACCAACAAGCCTCAGTCAGGCACGTTGTGGCCGCTGTGGCAGGCTGCAGAGAGGAAGCTTGGCACCGGCACCCCAGCCCACCCCCAGCATCTTGAGGCAGGCACGCAAACAACCTCCTGTGCACCCCATGAGCTACCCCCCTGCTTTCCCTGTTATCCTGGGAGGTGTCTTCCCCTCTGGGCAGGGATGTAAGGATAATAGGAGTATTGTCTCCCCTGGTCCATCATGCATGGGGAGTAGCTCTCATCAGGGAGCAGCAAGGGCTGCCCTCGCCCATGATTTCTGGGGAGCAGAGGGATTCAAGCTCATCTTGAAATCCTTGAAGTGTACTGGCAACGGTGTGGGCTTGCTTGTTTGTGGGAAGCGGGAATGTTAATGGGCTTGCTTTCTGCTTGGGAGAGACAGTGGAAAGGAAAAAAGGGCACCAGGAGGGAGAGAAAGAAATCCAGTGGAATTACAGAGTGACAAGCAGAGCAGGGGGGAAATCAACATGAAGACAGCATTAGAAAAGAGAGAGACTAAAGAGGAAAAAAAGAATCTGATAAGAAATTGAATATATTGCCTATACTGTGCCCTGGGTGCAGGCTGCACAGAACGGGTGCTTTGTCTGTAATTCGTACAGCAGGCTTCCTTTCAGCTAGGAAAACAGATTCCTTTCTTTTTGAATTAAAAAACAGTTTTAAAAACTCTGATGGCAATTACAGGCAATAGAAGTGTTCACAAACCCAGCTTGCCCTGTGGGCTTTGGGGAGGCCAGGTCCAGCAGCAGGGACCCCCACACTTTTGTTGCTGCTGCCACTAGATCTCTCCAGGGCTGGCAGCCACCACCACCATCAGGTTTATCACACATTATTTCTCTGCAAATAGGCGAACAAACAGCCATTCCCAGTAAGAGGAGATATCTATGCCCAGTTGTCCCCTTTCACCCAGAGAGGGGACGGAGCTGGTACCAAAACCCGTTGAACAAAGAAGAGAATCAGATTCAAATGCTCCAAGTATTCCAAATATTTGTAAAAATAAGAGCAATCTTCAGTGTAAAAGCAAAGTAATCAGTCATTTGGGTTTTTTTTTTTTATTTTAACCAAGCTGACATTTATTGGAATATTTTGAGCCTCCAACAGTAATAAAACACATTAAGAAAGTGAGTGTCACAGTGGCAAAATGCAGCATTGTTGAGGTGTCCTTACAAGAATGCCTCATCCTCAAGGGACAGATGTCAACATTAAATTAAATATTTGATAAGTGAACTTCCAGATGCCTGAAGCCAATGGGAGGCTTGCTACTGATGTCAGTGTAGCTAGAGTTTTACTCAGTTACTGGTGGCAGACATTGTGAAAGGTTTTCTAACTGCATTTTCTTGTTAAACATGACCAACTTTCTCTATATATACATGGGTCTGCCCTTTGCTCTGCCCTGGTCCGTCGCATCTGAGCTGTGTCCTTCAGCCTCCACTCCAGAGTAGGGTAACTCTCCCCCTTCCCATGGTGCTGAGTCAGCACTTAACAGGGGGGTTATTGTCCTTCAGTATGTGTTATGCAGATTATTTTACTATGAAAATTCATAATTTGGGAAGAGCATATGGTTCTGATTCAAACTGGAGTCTGCATTTGATCCTGATGTAAACAGACCAGCTTTGGACTCAGAGACTCCCACCATTTGGCAAACAGCAAGTATTTCGGATCCATTCCAGCTCTCTCAGGAGCGTATGGGAGACTTGCAGTTGATTTCAATAGTAGCAGGCTTTAATGAAATAGAATATTATAGGAAACTGTATATCCCTGTAATCCTTCAAATTTAGCTGTTCAATGGGGGAAAAAAATAAATAAATCAGAGAGGCAAATGGAAAGAACTGAGCGTAAAAAGCACCAAAAGACCAGAAGAGGAGGAATAACAGAGTGTGGCAGAAAAGAAGATAATGCAAAAAAGTAAGAAAGAAAATCAGCAGGGGAGAAATATGAGGGAAGAGAGGAACACAGGCAGGTAATAGTTAAAACAAAAACGGAACAAAAAATAAACAACCAACAAACCAACCAAACAAACAAAACCAATAACACCCCCCCACCCCCACCAAAACCAAAATCAAAACCGGGAGAAAAGCAGAACCCAGAGACAGAGCAAAGAACTGTGTTTTTTGGTGGGGGTGGAGAGAGAAAGAAAGAGGAAGCAAAGCAGAGGGAGTCCCGAGTCTGATGCAGCAAGATAAATGTTAAAGCATGTATTTATGCACGAGTAGAGCACTGACAGGCCTGGAGTTAAGCATGTACTTAAATGCCTTGCAACGCAGTGACAAAATAAAAATTTGCAGAGGAAGGAGGTCAGAAGGGAAGGAACACAATCCAGTTCTTTTAAAGAAAAAGTGTCTATAAAAGAGTAGACATAGACAAGAAAAAAGACATCTCTTCCATCCTTCGGGCAATGGAAGGGGAAAGGCTTCTGTTTTTAACCTGACTATAATAAGAAAAGTTCTGATTTCTTTATAGTTGTCCAGACCCCTAATTTTCACTTGAGCCTATATCCCAACAGCATATGAGTCTTTGGAAGATGGGTCTTACTGAAATAAGAATTATTCTGAGATTGGTTTTACCTTGAGACTGATAAAGCAAACAAATATCTATTTATTTCCTACTTTGCTTTGTTGTGTTGTTGACTCTTGCTAATCATATCAACCAGAGCTAAGTGAAGCGTCTTGCAAAGAAGTCCCTGGTGATTTCTTCTGTACCCACAGGCAGGTTCCAGTGATGCCTGCTTTCCAGAAATGCGTGGCAGATTGGGAGATCCAAAGTGGTGGCTGGCTCTGGTTCTTTTTCTTATGCGTGAACTTCCCGAATGTATTTGCAGGAGACAGGTATAATGAGAAGTGGGTAATCTATGGCTGAGACCAACCAGATTTGAAAGCTGCATGGGATTTTCTGACTACAAATATGCACATGAATTTCACAACTAGTTGGCTCTGTTGAGGACTGCCACAACTGTACAGCTGTGCTGTCTCTGCACTGGCCTCATGAGAAAAAACGTAGAAAGCTTAAGTTCTTTCCTTTTTTGTTTTAAAGCAAACTCAGCCATAGCACATACTGCCCACCTTTATCAGCAGCTGTGTCATACTTGGCTCTGTGTTCTGGACAAACCTTACCAAACTATATTATAAATTGATTAAGAAGAAAACTGTGAGAACCTGGGAACTGCAGGGTACAACCTACACTGTGTTATTCTACAACAAAAAAATCCAGCTTCCCACAAGTAGCACGAATGTTATTCTTAATAACTGCTTGAAATTTCCACATACTCATAAAATTCCCTTAAAAAAGACTCATTAGAAGCACTGCGGAAATGGATTTAAAACAAAACAATTTTTCTCCACACCTCTGGGCTGACATTTCTTGGCAGCTGAAATTTCAAGCACTCTCAGTGGAGTTAACAGAAGAGAAAACTAACTCTTTGTATATTCAAACAGCAAATCTTTATTCACTAAGACTCTTGCAGTAAAGACCATCTCCATTGCTTTGGAGATGAGGGTACAGGCACCCCCTCATCCAACTAATCTGCTTGGCAATTACAAGCCAGGACTTATTAACATTGTAAGTGAGGTCATCTTTCTCTGAAAAATAAAATAATAAACCCCTTTCTCCTTGAGCAAAGCCACACCATTCTCTGGGAAACTGACTTCATATTTTTCCCAATGCTGCCCCTCATGCATAGGAGAAGCTCTTTGTAAATACCCTGAATGTTATCTCATTATTTTACTTTGTAGATTCAAAACTCCCTTTCACCATGATGCCTACAGAAAATTTGGCACAGATTAGACCAATGCCATGGATTGCAGTCGTGATCTGCACTCCTTGCTATTGTTTTTCCCATCATTCTGTACCCATCTGCTGTGAACTTCACAGGTAGACTGAGCCATCTCAGGTCAGGACCTTTTTTTTTTTTTGGCCTGCTTGCAAATTCTGGGTGCTACATCCATGTGGATGTCTAATCAGAATGATCCCATCTTCCTGGTTGGAGTTGCCCCAAAAGCTAAAGTTCTCCCCCCAGCATTCCTCAGCCATTCATTGGTAATGTATGGACAAGTTACAGTTAGATGCTGTTGAAGTAGCATCACACCAGCAACTAAATCCTAATGGGAAAAAAAAGCAGTTGCTCAAGCTATATGATAGGAGGAAGAAAAACTCAACAACAACAGGTTGGGCTTTTTTGTATTTGTAGTGATGCAATTTCTGGATTGCCAACCGTAGTGGAGATACTGGAGTGCAGACTACAACGCTAGTGTAAAGTGTGACCATGGCATTGCCTGTTGGTTCCTGCAGCAGGGAAAGATCTTTTACTCCCACTGTTGGTAAAAAGGGAAAAGTACTGCTCCAGGCAACTTCCTTGGTGTATGCCATCAACCCACAGTTCCTGCTATTAGCACTGGCACATTTCAGCTCTGGTGGGTGACGGATCCCAGGGGGGCTCCAAGAAGGACAGGAACTCCTGCTCTTGCAGGGGTCTTGTTTCCAGATAACCTGGTTAAGGGTCGTGGTTTGTCTTTCTTTGCCATGAAGACAAGAGGTGACACAGATTCAAAGAAAATGTTGCAAAAGAGAACCCTGAGAAGAAGCAGAGCAACAATAAGATTGTTTTTTAAAGACAGCTGAAGTGGTGGATGTTGCTGGTAGAAAGGAGCAATCACATTTTTTCAGGCTTAAGGGAGGTACTGTTTGCTTTTGGTGAATCAGAGAAAGCACAACTGTGCTCTGGCTTTTGTACATTTCCATTGGGCATGTAGGGGAGGAAGGTGGAGCTGTAATTGCCCATGATCCTGGAAAGAGGTAATGGTATCCCCTGACGTACTGTGTGTTTGTTCATCCCTGCCAAGGCTGAGACCTGGCTCCCATTCAGGCACCACACAGAGGCATATGACTTGGAATCTCTGAACCTCTCTCTAGTTATACATCCCTTGTGCATGTTGGTCCATCAAAGTTATGAATTCTCCAGTAGAGATTTTGGCATCTTTTATAATCCTATTGAAAATTCCACCTCAACTCAGTTTTTAACTTAGGTATGCCAGGTAAGTCTCTAAGTCAGAGGTCATACAAGTGAAAGCGTTTTGGTTGGGATTGCGTATTTGGGTTTCCAGTCTGCTGAGTAGACAGCCAGACAGATTATTTATGAGCAAGATACATACCTATGTGAATTCCCAAATAAATTAATTTAGTATTGATGGGTCTAAAAAGAGAGGGAGATGGTAATCAGGTTGCTTACATTAGAACTGAGGAGGCTTGGCCTTGGGAGCCTGGTACAATAAGCATGCAAACATCTTTCACAAGGCAGAAACAATGCCAACAGCAGACTCTGAAGCAGAAAGCAAATATAGGGACCTTATAATGGTAGAGTTATGGTGATACACTAGGAGGTGGAAGGGAGAGTTCATGATCTTCTGAAAGAAAATTTATTTGAGTCTGCATTTTCCACATTCCTGTGTGTGCTCTAGGGACTAGATAGTGGGGAAAAGGGCCACATTTCTCCCCCTCCATCAGTGTTTTGTGTGAAGCCTGCCCTCACAGATGCACTCATAAAATGCCAGTGGGATAGGGCCCAGACTTTGAGACCAATTGAGATCACTCAGTCTGTGGATGCCTACAGTGCTTTTTTGTTTGTTGGACTGCCCATTACAGCCAAGACATAAAGAGTAATGTGCAAAGCTATACTTCTACAGTATATGGCGTAGGTATGTAGAAAATTACTGGATGAAAGTGGGGTAGCTAGTTTAGGCAGTTCTACGTTTAGGGTGGCAGCTCAGTGGGAGGTTTAAGGATTTAATTTTTGGCCTTTGGCATATAAATTCTTTTGTGGAGCCTATGTATCAAACGTAAAGGCAGACCCAATGACTTAACAACCTACACATTACCCCTACTTTCCTGCTCTGAGCCAAGTAGGGTGAAGTTTAAATTTGCTACATGTAATCATCATTACACTAAATTGGAGTCATTTATGCACATATCAAAGACAGTAAAAACAAATATTGATAGCCCCAATGGTAACTAGATGTAAAAGCAAAAACCTTGGGCAACTGATGAAAGACAGGGATGTGGATGCAACATGGGAAGAAACACACGTTGAACTGTAAGGAGAAAAATCCTAGTTGATTGGTTCCTAATGTAGTAAAACAATTCACCCTGGGATTTGTAAAATAACTATGAGAGTTTCAAGTGATTCAAATTGGCAGTTCCAGCACAGTCCCAGAGGACACGATGCAATAGCCATGTTCAAAACCTATTGCTGAGTTCCTAGGAAGGCTGAGGAGGCAGCGCAGTCACCACAGGGGTTAGGATGTGGGGGCAGGATGTGCACTGGGGCTGGGGAGGGATTGCCTCTCCTCTTAACTTCCCTTCTTAGCATCATTTATGGGAAGAGTTGAGAAACTTTGTCTCCAGGATGCCCAGCACTGCTGCTCCCTTGGGCCTCCCAGGACCCTTGTACTTTAAAATTTCTTCCATGTGAAGCTGTACTGGAAACTCCTGCAGCATTTTGAGTATGGAAACTGTTCTCAAAAGACCAAAACCATTCAAAATTGAAGGCCCTTTCTATTGTCTGTGTCCACTACAGTTAGTCATGAGAAACAAAACCAGTCTAGGTCTGCATCCAGGAATAACTCACCCTACCTGCCTTCACACATGCTTGAAGGACCATGCACTGGGCCTTTGGTGAGGGCTTACTGAGAGTTTTTCAGTATGGTTCCTTCACCTATGGCAGACAAACGTGGAGTTGAGTTTAGCATCCCCCCATGAATGAGAGACGTTCAACAGTCTGTCTGCAGGGTGCTGACAATCACAGAATGAGTGCACATGCACAATCAGATCTGTGCCTGCTGGTTAATTGGTAAGTTTGTAAAGTGTCATCCCATCTAACCATGTGGCTTTGTCAGCTTTCCCCAGTGCTTCTCATTAACCTCACTTTGTTTCTGGGTTGTCTCTGGGTTGCTCCCTAGGATGCAGAAACACAGTGGTGGCTTTGCTCTGGTATGCCTGCCTGGCTCGTGGGCCATGTGGGCACTGCCTGAATCCCCCACTTCACTGCATGTCATGCAATGAGACTCAAGGTACAATGCATAGCTTATGTACAGACCTTTTCTTTTCCTGAGCTGTATTAAGCAAACTACTAGGAATCATGGGATAACATGCCAGAACTCGACTCTGAAAGCGCTCCACAGGTATTCAGGGAATTATAATAGTTTGGTCAGGTCAGGGTCTGAAAGCTGTTAAGTCTGGTGTCACTTGATCATCCAAAGTTATGTAATGTTGGTATCATATATTGCATAGCCTGTTTTCCTCTGCTCACATAGAAGCTCTTTGCTCCTTACCTCTGAGAAAAGATTATTTGTGCTACTGCTAGTCTCTGCAGGCAAAACTCGTGCCCACCTCCTCATGTTTTTGGTCCCTTGCAGTGATAGTTCTGGGGAAACCATGACCTTCATCTCAGGAGTAGTGATGAGTAGCCAGTAGTAGCACCATCTTCAAGCAGCTGTGCTACTTGCAAATGAATGCCCACCCTTAGACTTGTGTAATTAAGCAGAAAGCTGAGCTGACCATGCAGCACAGCTGTCCCTGTCTGTTCCCTGGTTCTTTGGGTACTCATACACCAAATAAATTAGCTGACAATGAACAGAGATTGATTTTCACCCCTCATCTCCATACTCACTGGCCAATGAAATTTGAGAGGGATAGGATGAATAGTGAAATAGGAAATATAGCTAATACAGCAGTCAGAACTGTGACTGCACTACAGCTCTAATTCAGCTAGTAAGGATATTGCAGCATTACACGACTTTGTAGCATCAGGTGTTTATTGTTCCTGAAGGCTTTTCCTAGTATATGCCATAATGATACAGCTTTCTTGCTATGGGTGTGTGACTTGGTTAGTGTAAAGCTTGCTTGGATACATCTGCCTGAGCTGTGGTCATGTTTCCTAACCATATTGCAGATGTAGCCAGAGGAAGAAGGCAGCTAAAGGGAACCTACACCTCTAAGGATTAGCTCCATGGCATATTTCCCCAGGTTATTCACCATGTGGTAGTTTCCTCCTGCTCTGCTCAGAGCTGTGCCAGGAGGCACACACTAGCTTTGGCTTTGAGACAGCATGTGGCAAAGAAGTGTGTCAAAATACACAGGGCAGTGCTCATTGAGGAGGAGCTAACAGTGACGGACATTCATACTCACCAAAGCAAATGTTATTTTCTAACAATGTAAAGGTATCAGTTACAGAATTAACAAAGAAAGAGAATTCCTTGTGTTTGGTGGTGCAGATACCTACTTAGGGTGGGATGTAATACTGTGTAATTAGAGCTTGCATGCTGTCACTATTAAGTTCTATGGAACTTGGGTTTATAAAAACACCAATAAGACCCAACCAATTATCAGGAAAGCAATCCAAGTCTTTTTCACGTGGAATGGCAAACAAAGAAGATATGTTTCATTAGGGCCAGCTCCAGCCTCTTTGTTTTGCTTCCATCATTGTAAATGCAGTATTTGTGCAGTAGTCACTGAATGAGAACAGTCTGCTACCACCCAAAGGCACACCATGTACCTCACAAATGACTGGGGGTGGGTAAGGACTCCCCCAGCCCTTTGGTTGCCCAAAAAAAGGAAGGACATTTCTCATCCATGAAATAAGTTTCTAATCTTGAATGTAAGAGGTCAGGCCACCATCTTCACCTGCTGCTAAGTGAGATGCCTGGGGTAAAGCTGTACCATTGATTGTGGATGACAATGTGTTTTCAGCAGCACCATTCCTGAGCACTTGAGAAAGTCTTTTGGCCTTGAACCCCCAAAAAGAAAGGCTTCAGGCTGGAAGCCCTGGTGAGATAAAGTAGACATAGATTTCCAGCTGTGTTCTCACCTCCTCCAAGCAGTGGTGTGCACCACAGTCATTAGCCCCCTTGACAGTCTGGAAGACTCTTCGCTATTGATGGGTTTAAGGAATTTTTCATGTCAAATTTTAAGCCTTGCACAAGTTACTTCTCAGGATCTTTCTTGGCCTGGCTTGTTACAACTTTGCTGTTGCTTGCCGGAGCTCATGATCTCTTCTTCTTTCCTTGTCTGGACACATTTCTATGACACTGGGACAAAGAGGTAACTGGGACATAACCTTCACCTATCCACCCCTCCTTGCACTTCCCTCAGATAAGGTTCACATCAGTTGCTACCACTTCCCAAATTCAGACAGTATTCAGAATTGGGCAATAAAGTCTGTGGGAGGTTTGCTGCAGAAGACGAATAAACGATGTGTTTTTGGAAGCACTTACTATCCAGTTTCCAGTGCCTGCAGAGACACTTTAGGTGGAAGTTTATATTGTTAGATTAGTTTGTTCCCTGTTTCACAGTAGGCTTCTTAACCCATCAAATCTGGGGTTAAACATTTTAATGTCTTTGACAAAGAAAGCTGAGGTGATATATTGCTATATCACAGGCAGCAGAGAAATGGGCTATGCAAGACTGGGCTCTCTCAGCTGAATACTGTCTCTGACATGAAGTGGCCCGCACAGACATATGTGTCCTCAAGCCAGATGCCTGCACAGATTTTGAGGGCTGCAAAACAGCAGTGTGAGGTGCAAGAAAGGCGTTGTAAGGTAGGAAGCAGTTTTCAGAGCCATCCTGTTTCACTTGTCTCTGACATGCACCATTCACACGCAAAGGGGTCACAGTGGCTTTTTGAACCAGCACTTATATCTCACCACTGAAAACTTGTGAAGACAGCGGAGGTCCTTGACCCTAGCCTCTGGGCTCTGATGCACCAGAGAAGCCCTGCTTGGACCTGCCATGCTGGCATTCTGATAGCCAGTGGTTTGGACCTGGCCAGGCCACCTAGGCAGTTTTGCCTCCCCCTGTTTCATTTAGCCTAGAGATACACAGTATCTTAAATCTGAAGAAGGCTTTTTCGTACATGGCTTTGTGACTTTGCTTACAAGAGAGTGACCAGGCCCACAAAGATTAGGTGTCCTCGCACAGAAGAGGAGAGGTGTTCAGGGCCTCCATGAGGGCACTGGTAGTTCAAGTTTTGTCCATGGAGAATCAGGCACTTTCATCAGGAGGTGCTGGTGTGGTCCCTGTGTTCTTTACCATTCCAGCATGGGTGTCATGGTGGGAAGCAGTCTCACACTGGGTGCAGAAGACCTGGAAAAATGAGTCTTCCTGTAACAACTCAGCAGGTAATGGTGATCCAGACTCCCTTCAGACATAACTTGAAGTACAGTGGGCTCCAAGGCATGATTCACAGTGGTGGGCAAAAGCAGTCAGGTCATCCTATAGAATCATAGAACAGTTTCGGTTGGAAAAGACCTTAAGATCATCTAGTTCCAACCCTGTACCATGGGCAGGGAGACCTCACCCTAGACCATGTCACCCAAGGCTCTGTCCAGCCTGGCCTTGAACACCTCCAGGGTTGGAGCATTCACAACTTCCTTGGGCAACCCGTTCCAGTGCCTCACCACCCTCACTGTGAAGAACTTCTTCCTTATATCTAATCTAAACTTCCCCTGTTTAAGTTTAAACCCAGTACCTCTTGTCCTGTCACTACAGTCCCTGATGAAGAGTCCCTCCCCAGCATCCTGCAGGACCCTTCCATACACAGATGTACTTTGCACCTCAGCAGCATTCAAGCCACCACTGAAAGTGTCTTAAGGGGCCTGGTTATTATTTTATGACACTTAGTACTAGGTACGCCTAGTCACTTTTTGTTCAATTGGGTGTTTTCCTGATTTTTTCAGATTTTTCTTGTGGATGATGTGGCTGGCATCTGAGGGAAAGCAAATACATCCTGCTGTTGTTGGAAGACCCCCAGGCAGGGGAAAACATGTACATCCTAGGGGTTCACACTGTGTTTCTCACAAAACGGAAAAGTGACAGCACATCAGAATGGCATGGCACGGCTTGGCATGGCAAATCAGGGAACATAGATGATGCACAGATACAAGAATCCTGTTGGTCGTTTCCTTGACACAAAGGAATCCATTCTGGATGAACACCCACATTGCCTTGTCTGATGTGCAGAGCTCGGTGGATTTTGCAAAATAGGCCTACAGATTTTGACCATCAGCAAGGCCACATCCTATGGTTGCCAAAAGAGTGGTGAAAGCTGTGATAAGGTGCATTCCTCCCAGTGTGACCTCTGGCTGCAGCCAGTCCACTGCCAAGGGCTATGAGAAGGCAACCAGCCTGCCCTCCTCATCCCATCCCATGCAAGGAGACACCACTAGTATAGTGCTTCTCCTTCTCGCTGATCCTCCGGATAAGGATCATTAAGTAACATATTCCCCTGAAAGTTTGCACATCCTCAAGCAGATGCTCCTAAAGAACTGAAAAACTCCAAGGCAAAGCCTGGATAGCTCATTTCGCTTCCCAGGGACACCACCAATATCTTAATGATAGTCAACCAATGTCTTAAAACTGGTTTCTCTTCCTGGTAGTGGAGCACAAATTGTTAATGTTCTGAGTTTCCTGAAAATTGATCTCCACCAACTCTACCTTGAAGAGTTATGATGAATAATGTTATACTATTATCAGCTTAATCTGAATTTCTCATCTTTGTCAGAAACTGCGGTCCTGATTCCCTCACCGGCAAACCCAAGTACACACAGAGCAATTGTTTTCAATGGAGTTGCGTTAGCAGTCTGCAACCGAGAGCAGGCTTTGGCTCTTCAAACCAATTCTATAGTTGCTTCATAAATCCCCCCTCCATGCTATAAATATTGGTACTATTTTAGGCTAATGGTGTTTTTCTTTATAAGCCTAGCCCCATCGGAAGTTTTCTGCCCATATTTGGGTAAGTAACAAAGGACAAATATGATTTCTTTTTCCCCTTTTAAGTTGTTAAACTTCAACAATAATAAAGGTATTATGTGGAGTCATCTCAAAAATATATCCCATATATCATTCTGAGATAAAGATCTTTGTCTGAGACTTTGTCTGAAAAGGATAATGTTTCACTCCTGGCGCCTGTGCGTCTACTCTTTCTAGCATAATACATATTTGTTATACAGTTACTAGACCTGGCTAGGTACAATGCCCAAAAATCAGTTTGTGCTTTTTTTTTTTTTTTGCCAATTAACAAAGCTCATCAGCTCATTGCTTCTTCTCTACCTGCTGAATGCTAACCAAAACACTGGGAACTGGTGGAGGCAGTAGGAAAGTACTTGTGTCCCTAAGAATTATCCACAAGGGTGTAAGTTGTGGTGGAGCACAGAATGGCTTGCAGTCAGAGAGCAATTTGGGTACACTTTAAAATACCCACGCAGCCATTTTCTTTGAAAATCAGGGAAATTAGGATATGCCTGTGTGTTGCAGGAGGAGTGTGTGAGAAATCAGTTCCTACAGGAATTACAGCTCTGTCGAAATTCTCCTTAAAATTTTGTTGAGTTCTGGGAATAATTTAAAACCCCAAACTCCAGTGTTCAGACAACACTGAAACGTTGCCCAGCATGTTTTGGATAAAAACTAGTTGGGAATTTTCTTTTTATATTTAGTTGTTCTCAATTTGGTGTTTCAGATGTAAATATATACCTCTGTATATATACAAAATATAAATGATGAAAGTGGAGCAAGAAACCGTAGCACTCCTAAATGCCTAACAGAGGCAGGGCGCTCAAGGGAAGCCCCCAGGTTTTGGTCCTGCAGCCTCGCCTGCTGACCCTTCTCCTCAGCCACTGCATTTCTGATAGTGCAGCAGGTTCCAGCAGAGGATGTTCCTTCAGGGCTGGGGGTTCCCGGTGGGTGCTGCTGACAGCCAGCCCCTACAGAGTCACCCAATTCATCCCATCTCATAAGATCTGAGTATCACTAGAGACATTAATTCGCTCCTCTAATCTTTAGCCAGATCCAAGAATCATAAATATCTAAGCATTTACTAAAGTAAAAGTATAAAACCCATTAAAGGAGTTAAATGTGATATACTGAAGCCACGTTAAATATAGTAGCAGATTTCACATGTAAAAAAAAAAAAATCCTAGAGGCTTCTTGTTTATAATTTATAAATTGTTTTATTTGGTGAGTAGTTTCCAAAGTTAATGGCTTTAATAAACTCTTTATATACCAGAGTGCTTATCTCCTCTATGCTGAGGGCCAGATGGTACCATCAGATTTATACTGCAGATTTCTGCAATTTGGCTTCATTAATGTGGCAGACAACAGTTTCCACACCTCACAGAGGTATGTTCTCATCTTCCAGAAATGGTGGAGCTCTGGAGCCATGTGACTCCCCTGTTTGCATTGGAAGGATCCTCCACAGGGGTGTGATTTGAGCAGAAGGAGTTGGAACAAGCCAAAAAAATTAAGCTGCATGATAGCACCAGGAAAAGCAGATCTGGAGGAAAAATTGAGCTCAGGTTAGTGCTGACCTTAGCTTGGAAAATCATATGCTCTCCAACATCCACATCTATACAGCCACTAGGGAGCTGCCTGGTTACATGTGATTTTACCCATCTGTTATTTAAATCACAGATCCAAACTCAAACCCTGGAGCTTGCAGAAAGGATGTGGATCGATGTCATTCTGTGGATACTTTTTCTATAAGCTGCTGATGGATCTGGATCAGGAAACATTCCAGGCAGGATGACACTCCTGACTCCCCCAGCCCACTGACTTTAGAACTGGGGTGATGAATACATGCTTGTTCTTCTCTTTGCCCCCAAAAGCAGCTAACTGCTGCCATGGTGCTGCTTCTTCAAGGCAAATTCACTTCCTTGCTCCCACAGTAATCCCCAGAGATGCTGACTCGAGATATGGAATTTTCTTTAGCATCCTATGGTCAGAACTTCTAAAAGTTTGGAAATGATATCTGACAACCGCAGCAGGGAATCCCCTGTGTTAATTTACTTTTAGTCTTCCTTTCTATCTCTTTCCACCTGTATTGCCTGTGGTTTGAGTAACAGTGAGAGGGAAATAGCTTCCTAGGTTTCAATATGTGTCCTATTGAGGGTAAATATCTAGGCAAGTGTCCCCTTGTCTCTTTTTGGATTCCTTGTATTTTCTTCTGCTTGACTTTCTTATCATTGTTCTTTTCCAAAGCTATCAAATCACTGTGGAAAACAAAACTTTTTATTTTCTTTTTTTTTTCATTTGGGGTGGGAGTGGGTGTTACGTGTACTAGTTCTTACTACATTTACATAAATTTAAAAACAATTGAACCATATCTACACTATATGCGCAGTTGCAGAAACCTGGAAATTATGCTTTTTGATTTATAGTCACTCATCAAAGTGATTTGATTCAGAACAGGTTTACATTTTGGCTAATTGAAATTGTAATTATTCAGTGAATAAAAAAATATTTAGCCCCAACATGTAGCCTCTCTACTGTAAGAAAGTAGCAGGCTCAGATCAGGTGCTGTGGGTTTTCTTATAGGGTCCTGGCTGTGGGATCTTGACAAACGTGGTTTCCTGAACACCTGTGGAAGGAGAGGGTCCTGCAGGGCAGGCTTGGGCGGCATGATCTGGATTGTAGAAATGTCACCAGGAAGCCAAATCTATTATAAAAGAGGGTGTAGAGAGAAAAATTCTGAAGAAAAAGGAACTGGAACATGGATGTCAGGACAACTGGAGGCCTTTTTGTTTACATTTTTCTCCTTGATGTGTCACCAGCTGATGTGTCAAGGTTGCAGATGTCTAACCATGGCCTCAATGCATCAGGAACCCCCTTACGAAGCACTGCAGTGGGAGGAATCTGCTCAATAACCTACTATCCTTATGAAATGATAGCTCTCCCCGTGCTTTGCTTAGTCCAGAGGGAAGTTGTGCTGACCAATGATGGTCCAGAGCAAGGCACCTCTGAGCTGAGGATCCCCCAGGATCTGTACCTTTATGCTGTTTCGCAACCAAGCAAAAAGCTCTACATGACCAACGCTTGCCCAGATGTGGAACTGGGGCGCCACTTGGTCCCTGGTCTAGTCCTGCAAGGTTTTAGCTGTCTAGGTTAGCAAGAAAATCTTTCAGGTGCTTTAGTAATGGAGAAAAGCTCTTGCATTTCTTTTTTTCCAAAGAGGAAATGACAGTGTATTTTCTCTTCATCATCTAAGTAAAACACAACCCTCTTTTAAGTCTTTCTTATGCATTTCTAGTTATGGTGGCAATGAGGGAAATAATTTGCCTGGGAAAGGTGGTTTGCAGAGGTGCCATTCCAGCCACCAGCAGCACCCTGTGGGGTATGGCTGTCCCATGCCATGGTGGCATTACAGCACAGTTACCCTTACCGGGGACCAGTAAGGCCAGTTTGGCCATGTAGGTGGCACCTCTGATGCTTTGGACCTCCTATGCAGGTGGATAGCATAGGCAAGAAATGCGCTGTGGGGCCTGCTGCCTGGTTGTGTTATCCTCTGTATTAAAATGGCATGTTAACCAGGGATTGTCACTGCAGCTGGAATTAACAAACAGTGACTCAAAAATCTTGTGGGACATTTAATGTGTGATGGAAGATAATATTTCCTACCCTGTTGGAAAAGAAATGCAGCTTTTCTTCTCTTGCCCGATTTCAACAACTGAGGCAATACAACATTTGTAATAACTCAAGAGTGTGCAGTTTGTTTTCCAGTAAGTCCAGCTTGCTGCTTAATACAGCAGGTACTAGATGCTGAGACGTCATCACTTCAGAGCAGGTAGAAGACAAGATATCATGCAAAATCATGTGTTGTGTGAAGACAGTGATGGAGGAAGGATTATTCTTTGTAACAGCTAAAGAAGAGGGGGATACCCAGTGACTAACAAATGCGGATTTAGAACAAACATAATGAGGAAGTGTCTCTTCTTGAAAAATTAGCTGTGGAAACCATTATTACCAAATGCTGTGGAGACCAAAGCAGATATATAACCTTAAAAAAAAAAAAAGGAAAGAAAAATTAAACACATTTTTAAGGTCCTTCATCTTCATCTGTGAGACAACCATCATCTTCAGAGCATCAAGTCTGTATGTGGCAGAAACCGAGAAGGTAATACCAGGCAAATAGTTGCCCTAGATTGGTGGTGTTTTTTACATGAGTTCCCAAATCATCTGCTGGGCTACTGAGCTGTGGCCCCTATACTAATCCAGTGTGGCTGCTATGGTGTTACAGACATTGCAACTATATTAATATGAGTGGAAAAATAACCCAAATCACATTGACTTGTGTGTTTTGTTTGAAGGATGATTCCAGCTACGTGAGAAATGACGTCTGTGTAGGGTGTTCGTAGCAATATAAGAGAGGGTAAACGGTGCTCAGAGCACAGTGAAAAATAGACTTTATCTCCCTTGAGCATATAGGTCATTCTACACTTAGTAGTACTGAGGGGCTGTATTAACAGCATCAGCCACTAAAATCCTGTGTTTATTCAGGAAGGATAACACTGAGAACACCCACAGGAGCTTCTCCGAGGCACCCTACTTGCACGCTGCTAGTGCTTCACTCATCTTCACTGGCTGTTTGCCGGGTGCTGTACAGGCACTTTGGAGGAGCAAACAAGTGGTCAACTGGGAAGAAAGCCTGTCACATCCTCTAGTGATGCCTGGGGGAATGCCAGCCAATGAACTTGCTGTGAAGGTTTTGCTTTAAGGCTGTTATTCACCACTTCATCTGTAGCAACAGCACTTCTGTACGTGATGTCCTCCATGTCATTGCCAGTCCTCTGAGTCATCAGCTCACGAAGGAAATAACTTTGTTTTCTTTTGGCTTTCGGCTGAGCATCCAGCGTAAGCACTTTCTTTTGGTCCACCTGGCCTCATCTCAGCTTTATTTAAAGTTTTCCCAGGAGCTTGTTAAAATAGTGCTTATGTTTTCTTGTTTCATGTTTGTATAGGTGATGGGGAGGAGAAATTTCCTGTGTATGCCTTTTGAAAAAAACCACCACTTGGAGAATCATGGCAGTGTTTTCTTACTTTAAATAAATTTTTTGAGCTTTCATGTAGCCAAAAGAGAACCACAGAGAAAGTGTATTAAAAGAAATGCTCCCCTCTCCCCAAAACCCACTTTGAAGAGGTGGAGAACACTTGTGTATCTATTCAAAGACTTATGATTTTGCTAGCAATCATCCTGTTGATCCCACAGCCCCATCATACACATTTGCTGCTTTTGATGTTGAAAATGTTAGAAGAGTAATTTTCAATTGGTCCCAGACCAGAAAAGTATTTGTAAGCAGTTGTGTGGCTGTGTAATTACCAGGTACTTCAAGTGTAAATATTGATCCCAAAGAGGCACAGGGAAAAGAAATAAAACAAGGCACAAGTGTGTCTTGCTGCAGTATGAAGTGGTATCATGAAACAAAGGAAGCCCCATCTTGGATTTTGCTTATGACAACTTGCCTCAAATGTTTGGGCTATTTTATCAATAGTGAAAATGTTCATGATTAGCACAAAAGCAGAAGAAGAAAATCAGTAGGGGATCAGGGAAGTGTTTAGTGCCTGTATAAATCTCACTTATGTCCAGCTAATTGTGAATCTCAGCATTGTCCTGAATAGAGGTGATTTTAAGCATATACTTGAATTCTTTCTGGCTTGAGGCCTGAATAAATGATCCCTTTTCAGTAAATTCAGTAAGGACAAAACTTTTTTTGGACAATTGTCTCTAACTCCTAACACTATTTTCAGTGCTCTAAAATAAATACAGACAATCTGGCCTCAGAGCTGTCTCATGTTTCAAAAATAGTTTGGTGGTAAAACAGCTCTTTCTTTGTGTTTTTCTTTTTGAATGCAATAGTAAATGTTTGAGAACTGGGACAAAAGTTAGTCCTTGCACCATCCTGTCTATCACTGCTTCTTCCAGAGTTACAGAAACAGAAGAGATTAGAGTTTTAAAATACTAGTATGCTGTCACTCAGCTTGGTTTTGTTGGTCTGACAAGCCACCAGCTGCTGGAGTTTGTTTGCCATTTCACAGGCATCTCCTGAGGTATTTAAACAAGATTTTCAGTAATTCAGCACCATGGCCCTTCTTAAATTATATGGCATCTTTTAGAAGAGACAGCATCCCATCCATCCTGGCCATGAGCACTTCCAGGGATGGTCCTGGCTTAAGATCCCTGACACACAGCATGCTGTGCAAAATTTCCATGAAACTACATGCGATGATCTGAAGAACAGATAACTTATTAAGAGAGACATGATTTCCCCACTTCCTTAGTAATAAGTACAATGATTGGGAAGTACAGCACTTCAGTTTGGAAAAGCATGTCTTCAGTTATCTGGTTAAGATAAGAATAATGCTGGAGATAGGTAACAGTAGAAGTTGCTTGGACAGGGAACCTGGTCTTGGAGTGTCTTTGTGGATGCAGACAAATCTCCCAGACCAGAGACCACATGAAAAGTGCTCAGATAGATCTCAGACTTGGAGCCTTAGCCTTTTTCCTTTGTTTTAAAGGAAAGTTTCCTATTCAAAATGAAAGCTGACCTCATGCTTCCAGATTCTTTACCAGGCTGGCTTTGGGCAGCTGGAGTGCTGATCACGCTGCAGCTGCAGCAGCACAGAGCCTGCTATGGGCTGCAAAACCAGCCCAAAAAGCAACCTGGAGTAGCCAGAAACATGCTTCTGGCTGCTGCAGTTAGTCTTACCATCCAATTTACATTTACCTTGGGTGTGCCTACCCCACGCAAATGTGCTTCCAGCCTACTAACACTCCTCATCTCCCCCCATGCTGTGGTCCCCTGCACATGAAAGGAGCGAATAGCAGAAGGACGGTACTATGTAAGTGGTCATGTTCTGATTCAAGCAAGCCTGTGAGTGGTGCTGCTTAGGACACTCAGGCAACCTGTCCAAATTGACAGTGGTGGCTCATGATTTTAAAATTAAGCATGTACATAAGTAAGTGCTTTGCCAAGCTGGAGCACAATGCCAAGAGCTGGGAAGCCAGTGTTTGGCAGTGAGACAGCAAAAGCCTTAAATGACTTTGGCTCTTTTACCACATTGCAACAGGGCCTAGAAAAGTTCAATCTTCACACCTGGCAGCTGAGACAATTATCCTATCTCTTGCAAAAACATAATAGGTGCATTGTTTGACTTGTGAAGAACAGCAACAAAGTGCAATTGCTGAACTGAGATGTCAGCATAAGAGAATAAAAGTACTGAGGTGAAGGCTTTGATGTGGCAGAGGACAGTGGCCCAGACAGCAAGCATTACACTCCATCCGCTTTTTTCTTCTGATGATACTCCTTACGTTGCAAATCCCTTTCTTAAATGCAAATCTGCAATTAAATGCACTCTGTTCTATTGTTGCCTAGTGAAGCTGAACATCAAAACACAAAACCAGGTTGCCCTTCTGCAAATGCACCTTGTCACCAAATGGAGGGATTCAATAGCAGCAACTTCTGAGGCTCCAGAAGATCAAATACTTATCAGGTGTGTTTTATCTAAAACTTGCAATTCATTTGCCAGGCACAAACAAAACAATGATGAAATCAAAGCTCTTTCTTCTCACCCTTACCCTTTCCCAACCCTGGGGTGCCACAAAATGAGAAGAAAGGCACTTTGCCACCCCTTGCTCTGATGCTGATGATGTTTGTGCGGCAGCACCTACATCAGAATAGAGGATTTGCTGTGCTGAGCTCACTGCAAAACTAGCCAGACTTTTCCCTAGAAGATTTGTGGTCTCTGGACTATAGCAAGCAAAGCTACGCGTCTTAATGAAAACTCTTTTTTTCTCACAAACTGGCTGTAGTTCAGTGGGTAGAAACCCCGTGTGGGGGCTCTCTTAATTGTTTAAATGTAGTGGTAAAATCATGAATACCATCTTCCTGGTTCTAAGCCAGGCTCTAAAAATGTCTGTCTGCTTACAGTTTTCCCCCAACATCTTCCAATCACATTTTAAAGATTCCTTTCAGCTTAATTAACAGTTCTCAGCATGTTAAACCTCCAAACCAGAATGAAGTCAAGGGGATCAAATCGAGAGTAGAGCCAGGTAACATGGTAAAGATACAACCACCTCTTTTGTTTGCCAGAGGTCTTCTGACATTTCTGTGCACACTACAGCCTGGCAACAAAGTGGTAGGGACTGTCAACCTGCGTATCAAGAGTCATGTGTTTCCCAGGGTCCCCCCCTTGGCCCCTAGCACTGAGTTCCCATCCTCTTCTGCAATGTAGACACATGCACCTGAAATACTACATAGCACTTGCTATGCCCACGTCCACCTGGGTGCTGGCAACGTATCTGATCAAACAGCCCTGCAATGGAATCCAAGTTTTACTCTGGTTAAGCAGCACTTTTACAAAACAACTATGTTTTCCACACCTTAGCAACTAATCTGTGCTCCAGCAAGCGAGCCTGCGCTTTAATAATGGCAAGACAATTGCCAGATTTTGAAATGGGAGAGGATTTAGAAAGACCTAGTTCTGACAAGTATCCTGGTGAGGTAAGGAATTCAAGACAGTTGTGAGCTATAAATATTCATCTCTGACTTGCTCAGGATAGCTGGTTAAACAATGATCTGAGAGTCTGCTCTCTGGGAAAACCCTCGATGGAAGAAAGCTCCTCAGAAGCCAAGGGGCATCACAGGATGCTTTTAACCACTCGGCAGATTCACACTGCATAAATATTAGAGTTTTCAGGATAATGAGTCTTAAACTACTATGCATGAGAAGGTAACAATTCAGTTCAGAACTGTATTTTTCCTGGCTGGGGAGGGAAATAAAACTATTGACTGGCCTGGTAGAAACTGCTTTTGAAAGATGTACAAACATATGTTCACATTTAACAGCCCATGGGTAAAAGCCTAGGGCTGTCACTGTACCAATTCAGTTTAAACTCTGAACAGCCTGGGTCCAAATTTCACCTAACAATCGCTCCGTTTAGTTTACCAGGCATTGCCAAACTCCATGCATCAGAAGTACGTCTTGTGTGGGATGGGCTTTGTGGAGGTACTTCTTCAGTAGCTGAGGTGTTCTAGTTCATGCATAGCAGCTGGCTCACAAGGTCAAGCAAAGCTTCAGCTCTACCCAGTTGCCTCATGGCATCCAAACCTAGCAAGGGCACCCCAACCCTGGAAAGGACACCCCAGCCCTGGCAGTGGCACCCCTACCACATTAGCAGAAAGGAAAAGGAAATAAGGTCTATATCACAGAAACATATAATCATTTAGGTTGAAAAAGACCTTTAAGGTGACTGAGTCCAACCGTTAGCCTAGTACTGCCAAGTCCACCACTAAACTATGTCCTTAAGTTCCACATCTACATGTCTTTTAAATACCTTTTAAACGGTGCCTCAGCCACTTCCCTGGGCAGCCTGTTCCAAGGCTTGTCAACCTTTCAGTGAAGAAATTTTTCCTAATATCCAATCTAAACCTCCCCTGGCACAACTTGAGGATGTTTCCTCAAATAGGAGTTACGGGTCCACAGGCATGTTAGTACCATTTGGTTTGGGTGAAAGAGTAGGTGAGTGGCAGGAAAGGAGCAAGTGCTAAAGAAAAAATTACTACCAACAAAGATAGCAACAAAGATACCATAGTTTAACCACAGAATCCACAGTACATAGCTACTGAGCCTCTCCCAATTATAACCACAAAATACAGAATCTTTAACCACAGTAATCAGATGATATGACCAATATTCAACACAGGATCTACAGAGAACAGCTCAAACCCTGGAAAATAATTTCAGGAACATTCATTTTCAACATGTGCAAACATCCGTTCAGAGCAGTGCCTTGGCACCACATGTGCTGTGGAGCTATCTTTTTCTCAGCAAAAGCTGTAGCACGTACATTTGTGGCCCGTGATGCCGACGGAAGGGAGTGAACCCTGCCGAGCTGGGCTGCACACTTGCTGCACTGAAGTTTGAGCAATGTGTGCCTTGCTATAGGGTTCCCCCTCGGAGGCAAACACTTACCCCATGAGGGAATACACGTGCTTCAGCTAGCTAGCTGCTCAGAAATAAGGCCTTAAATGTGCAGATATGGCCTCAGATAGTTCTCTCTATTTTTTTCTACTCCCTGTTGGAGACTCCAGCATGAGTGGGCCATAAATGGGCTCCACTCATGCTCCAGGCTTAGATCATGAATTCAGCCCACAGGTTCCCCTCATCCCACTGAACACCTTTGCTGTCACTGCATTCTTGGCCAAATGCAACTCAGAGCACACAGCTCTGCTCACAGCTTCAGGGCAGACCTCCGCAGCCTCTTTCCACGCTGATTTTGTGCTGCATTTTCTGACTATACAGCTCTGTGCAAACTGATGTTCCTCATGAACACAAGGTCTGTTGTGCTCAGTGACAGTCATTGTAAATATTTTAAATAGTAATGGGAAGCTTTTCATAGTCTTCAAAGCACTGATCTAAAACTTTCAGCTGTAGATCTCATGTGGTTTATATTAGAACATGATGATACTGCAAGTCGGAATATAAGACCAGCTTTAGCAATAAAAGGACACATTTTCCACCTATTTAAACTCACTGCATCTTCTTACAGATCATCATTGTTCATAAGAGATGTCTGGGACTCTTGTTAAAGAGATTTGGTTCTCTAATAACCTTTTCTTAACGATCAAGAAGATCAGTTTCTGAAGTTAAAAGAAAACATTACTCACTGTTCTTCTGATACCAGAAATTCCAGGATTGCTTTAGGTTTTCTGTTTTGGGGTTTTTTTTTTCTTTCTTTGCAAAATTTGGTCTCCTGTGTACCAAGGCAGAAAACAGGATCCCTAAATATCCTGCAGGAAAAAGCTGCAGGAGAACTAAATAATTGTTGCCAAATTCCATCCTTCAGATTGGAAACTTTATGTCAAAGTCTGAGCAACTACAAATTCAGGATAACTAGAGAAGTACTCACGTGCTTGATGAAGAGTGTACTGAACAATTCAAGCTAACTGTCTTTACCTATTCTAAACCAATCATGTTTCATGTAACAAATCAATAATGCATGTTTCCCCTCTCTCCTAGTCCTTTGCTCAGTTTCTGTGACCTGTTGCCAAAAGTGTTTTAAAAGGATGAAAGATGCTTTGTAAGTTAAGAACTATTAATGAGAACTGGAAATGGGATAGAACAAAAATATGTCTTCGGATGCTTTGAAAAGAAAGTCATCATGGTGGGAGATCCAAATTAAAAACAAACCTTCCTCAGGGGCACAGGCAGCATGGATCTGAATGAAGTGGGTGGAGAAACTTACATATCTCAAAAAGCATTATATAACATGAGAATCTGCGTTGTGCTGGCCAATGTAAATGAGAGGAATGGATGGGGTGCTGCAGCACCTTTGCCCTCCTTCTGCACACACGCACATGGTCAGTTCAGTCCACAATTAATACATGACTATTCCTGAGGGTGAACCACAAAGGGTCTGTAAATTTATGAAGACAGTTTAAGCTCATGGGGATAAACCCTCAGTAGGTTAAGGAGCTTAGGACCCCTTTCACAATGGCAGTCTTCTTCCAGAGGAGTATTTGCCTCTCCATATAGGTGAATCCTGAGGACTGTATCTGAGAAAACTCATTTTATCAATCCATTATATGTTTCTCCTCTGGGACCATAAATTCCAAGCAGCTAGATGTGATTGTTCAGGTTTTTGTGCAATTTTACCTACTGAGAAAATGCCAGAGAAAAAACTTCACAAAACATGTACCTGTATACAAAACATGTACCTCAAGAGGAAGTCTATATGTTTTAGAAGGTAGTGAGTTTACCACAGAAAGGAGCGGGCATTAGTGATCTGGTAACCATATGATGAGCAACCATATGGTTAGATGTGCTCAGGGCTCACTTTAGTCTGCCGCAACCTTGAAGCGAAGAGAGAGAGGGTTGGTACTCTCATCATGAAAGTAAACCTCCTTTCCATACCACCTGGTATGATACCATTTCTTAAAGACGGATGAGTTCAGAAGAGAACAGAACATCATTACTGTGTACAAACTAATTTATAATTTATATCCTGGTGATCTGCTCTAGCTCTCCCGAGATGAAGAGATAGAAACCATTTTACGTATGAAGACAGTCCAAAGAAATCTTCTAGAAGCAAGTATCAGGTAACATGTCCTCAAAGAAAGCTGCCACTTCACTTCATCAGGAATGTCCTCCAGTCAGTCCAGCAGAACCAGGCGGGCCTCCAAAAGCCTGTCTCTATAGTGTGAGAGATCAAGATCACTGTGATAGTGTCTCTTAGCAAATCCTTCATTGCCCTGGGATCACCTCTCTGCACCACTCCCATGGGCTGTTTAGTGGCTGTTGAGATGCTGTCAGGGGAGGAGATGCAAAAAGGGTGCTCTGGGTGCCCAGCATGGGGTTAACAGAGCTCAGCAGCTCTAGCTGCAGTGACTCACAAGTTTCTTTTCAGTTCTGTGTCATAGAATCATAGAATGGTTAGGATTGGAAAGGACCTTAAGATCATCTAGTTCCAAGCCCTCTGCTATAGGCAGGGACACCACACACCATGTTACCCAAGACTCTATCCAACCTGGCCTTGAACACCGCCAGGGATGGAGCATTCACAACATTCTTGGGCAACCCTTTCCAGTGCCTCACCACCCTCACTTCTTCCTTATATCTAATCTAAACTTCCCCTGTTTAAGTTTGAACCCGTTACCCCTTGTCCTGTCACTACAGTCCCTAATGAAGATTCCGTCCCCAGCATCCTTGTAGGCCCCCTTCAGATACTGGAAGGCTGCTATGAGGTCTCCACTCAGCCTTCTCTTCTCCAGGCTGAACAGCCCCAACTTTCTCAGCCTGTCTTCATAAGGGAAGGAAGCCTCTGCTCCTAACCTGTTTGTCAGACTTTTCCTCATTGGAAATATTGAAAATAGGAAAGATACTCCATTCCTCATTTCAACACAAAAAAAAGTATCCAAATATTCAAAGGTACTATCTTATCTTGTACCTGACCCATCTGGGATCATGAATTATGGTAAAAAAAAAGAAGAATAAATTTTAAAAAGCCCTCTAAGATCTTGCAGCCTGATTTCTTGGCCAAAGTGGTCAAAATAAGTTTGAGGTCAAATCAACACAAGCATAAGCACCTAAACTCACACTTGCTGCTCTTAATTTTCATAAGGAAAGGGGAGAAATCCTCTTTCCAAGTGTGGCCATGGCCTTGCTGAGTCATCCGCAGCTAAGCAAGCGGATGTAAGCCGAGTGTTGGACCCTGCTGCTGACACTGGATGCCCTTTTTACACAGGTGCTGATGGCTGCACAGGGGATGCATGAGGTGAAAAGTCAGCCAGAGACCCTGCTCCGTCTCCCTGCTGTGGCTGCCGCTCGCTGTAGCACATCCAAGGCTAGTGCCGCTGGAGCTGTGGATGGTTGTGTTTGCAGGTGGGGCTGGGAGGGTGAGTCCTAATGAAGTCTTTGGTCCTGGTGGAGGTCAGCAAGCATCCAGGGTGGGAATCTTTGCAGTAAAACACTACACAAAAGCTCTACTTACCCTAGCACAATCACTGGGTTCTGGCTCTAGTTATGACCACAGTGAATTGCATCTATTTTCACACAGAATTTAACCATGTGTACAAATAGCTATGTATACACAAGGGAAAACTATTTGATTGTCCTCTTCTTTGTTATAAAGTCCTTGTACTCACAGCAATGGCCTTTCAATTTAATACAGCAGACACAGCTACTTATTGCTACCATCTATTTCATCATTCGAGAGCTGGAATGGGGTGAAAAATACAGGACCACTCACTAAGGGACTTAAATTTCATATGCTTCAAAAAATATCTCTCTCCTTTTAATACTGGATCTGCTTTTGCTGTGTTGGCATGACATAGTAGTGTCTGGAGACATCTGTTACTATGTTTATATTAGCAAGTAATTTGGTACAGTAGGAGTGTATCAGTACATAGAGCATTTGGTGCTGAGTCACATACCCACAATGTGCAGTTTGGGGGGTTTACTTTGAACTAAATTGGATCTGGTTCTCAGAACTAAGCACCCCCATTGTGCATGTAGCTCAAAGCTGTCTGCAAAACTCATGTGGAGTTCAGCCTATGACCCACCAGGAATTAGGGCACATTTGGTGCACACCTGAGGCACAGCTTCCAGGTTAGTTTCCTCTCAAAGGAATCCAGTTTGCATGTGTTAAAACAGTTCCATGAAATGAAACAATGTGCAATAAGCTGGACTGACTGAGAAATTTGCTTAAAAACACACTCCTGCCCCGAACCAGAAAGCTAATGTATATGCAGGCAGTGGAGATCAGACCTGGTTATGCTACATGTGTGCACAGTAGCTGCCCAGCAAGTTCACAGCCTGGATAGGTACAATAAAAAGCAGGAGATAAGTGAGACTCCTACAAGGTGAGAGTCCTGCCTGAGGTCATACATTTTATTGGTAGTTTTATCCATGTTAACTACTGGTCCTCTGAATCAGCCCACGTAGGATCCTGTTGAACAGCCACTTACTGGTGCTTGGGAAGGAGAGGTGAATGAGCCCCTTTTTGTGGATATATGGGTTACTGAAAATGTCACAAAACCTAATTGTTACTATTTTTGATTGACAACTTATTCTCCTTTATCTAATTGCAAGCTCTTTAAGCTTAGCTATACAATCAAGATGGTTCTTTAAAAATATCCTATTTGCTATTTCAAAGAA
>NW_009917955.1:26661-33029 GCF_000696875.1 Nestor notabilis | reverse complement strand
TTTCCCTAGAATTGCTGTTCTCACTGCAGGTCAGTACTTCCCAGCTAACACTAGGCAGGCACGTGACGCTCCTTTTCTTTGAGTGGAGTGAGATAGATAAATGCAAGCCATCTCTGGCTTTGTGGCAAGAGCCAGTGATAAGAGCTGCAGCAAGAAATGAGGAGCTGAGGAACAGGTTGGTGTAGCTGACTGGAACTTTTCCAGGATTGTTAACTGACAGTTTGGTTGGTAATTCCAGGTAAGTCCTGGTACAGCAGTGGGGTGCTGCTGTATATACTTCCCCATTCATTCACTAGCTGCACTCACTCACTACTGTGTTTAACTACCTGGTTCTTCAGCTGTGTTCCTTACTGACCTGAGAGGAGAAGGTAGTTGAAAAGCCTGACCCAGTACAACTCTCTGATATTAATTTTATCAAAAGGATGAACAACTCTTTTCTACTGGCCTTTATATTCCCTCCAGGCAACTCTATCACCCAGATTTACCTCCCTTTAACAGTTCCTTCATCTCATGATGAAGAAACAGGAACAGGTAGAGAATGAAGGGCAGGGATGGGTGACAGGCAACATTATAGTGGGGATCTGCTACAGGCCACTCAACCAGGAAGACTGAGTGGATGAGGCCCTCTATAGAAAGATAGGTGCTGCCTTGTGTTCACAAGCCCTGGTCCTCAACGGGGGACTTCAACCACCCTGATACCTATTTGAAGGACAACAGAGCAGGGTGTAAGCAACCTAGAAGGTTTCTGGAATGTGTTGATGATCACTTCCTTCTCCAAGCAATAGAGAAACCAGTGAGGAGATGGGCTATGTTGGACCTTAATCTCACCAACAAGGAGGGCCTGGTGGGTAATGTGAAGCTCAAGGGCAGCCTTGGCTTCAGTGATCATGAAATGGTGGAGTTTGAGATCCTTAGGGCAGTGTTGTTCAGCCTGGAGACAAGAAGGCTCCAGGGACACCTTATAGTAGCCTTCCAGTATCTAAAGGAGGCCTACAAGAAAGCTGAAATGTTCTTCCATGCCCACCTCCCAGTTCCCACTTTGGGAACAATCCTCCAAAGTGCTCCCAACTGCTGGTCCAGTTCACAATGCATGGCAAAGTCCTCAGTGGAAAGCTTGGCTTCATTTCTGCATATTAAAAAAGCAAGTTTTGCACTACTCCTGAGTACCAGTGTTGAGGTCTGACCATGACAAAACTCTTTACCCTCACTGTTTTTCTTATGTTCTCCCTTTTTATTTTTTACCTCATCATGGGTGTGTTTGGATGTTGTGGCCGTTACTGACATAGGCAATGATTGCAAAATAATGAAGAGTCAAGAGTAATGCTACTATGTTGGGCATTCAGTGCTAAGCATGTTATTTTTAGTAAAAAGAAGAAGGAAAAAACAGGCTCAGAGTGACATATTTTTCTTCTCTTCCTCCACCTTGTACCTGTTCCCCTCAACCCTTGCTGGCTTAAGAAAACCTAACGTTTTTCCCATAATGTGTGGGCAACTTCAGTGCATCTGCATTTCTGAAAGAGTGGGGAAGAGAAAGGAGAAAGTGAATGACTAAGAACTGCAGCCAGGGCGGGTTTTCAGCATGGTGCTGCTTGCCACTCATTTAGTAAGATTTTGTAGGGAACCTGGTGCTTTAGTTTTATTTCTCTGCTCACTGACAGTGGCGATGCAGCAGCAGCAATGCCTCAACCCTGAAACTCAGTCGGTGACCCGCAGCTTCAACAGGGAATATCCATCGACCTGCTTCCTGCCCTGCCTTCCTCTCCTATCCCACTCAGACCAAGCTAGGTTTAACCACCCCTTGCACAGCGTGCTGGGGTGCAGTGGGCTGGCCAGCAGCCCTTGCAGAGAAAGCAGGGGCAGATAAGTGAGGAAAACCTGTCTTTAGCCCAAATGTACACAGACATTAACAGCAACACCAGCGATGCTCCCTGCGCAGCAGCAGCTTGGAGAAAGAGAGGTATAGGTGCCAGCTGGGTTAGGATGTGTCTGCACTGAAAGGCATGCTCGCTGGCACGCATGGCTGCACGGTCTCGGTTTGCAGTGGGATTTATAAAAGGAGGTGTTTTGGTTTTTTTTCCATTGATGATAAGTGTGATCAGGAACAGCTGTTGACTGCTTGGAATAATAGCAGAGGCATGACATGTTCAAGTCAACACAAGTTGGCCTTGAGAGTTCTGAGCTCTGGCTTAAAGTGTAAAATTATCCTTCAGCCACAGGAAGCTGATCACCCATGCCAGTAAGTGAAGTTCAGTGGAGGTGAGGTGACTCATACGATCACTTCAGTCTGCCTGGTTCCTGAAAAGGTGGTTTCTTCTCCTCCTCCCCACCCAGGACAGCCACAGTTTTACAACTGCTGCTTCCTCCCAGCTGCTGCTCAGTACTGCCTGAGGTGATGAGGCAGCCCTGGCCCCTGCTGAAGGAAAACACGGAACATATGAACCACTCTGCTCCCCATGGCAGATCTGGGGACACCATATGCCTTTTCCTGCCACCCAGAATGTTTACAGAGCCCAAGCACGAGTCTCCCCTACTACAACCTTGTGTGGCCCCATTGCCGTGACACCAGCACCCTGTGAACGCTGGCGGGTGCCACACAGATGCTTGGGGACATTTGGGCTCCAGCTGTATCAGGCTGGCTCCATTGAGTCACACTGGCTGGGGACCAGGTGCCAAATGAAAATAATCTCTGGTTGTGCCTCCCCTGTTATTTGGGGTTTTTGAATCTGTTATTCGTGGTGATTCCCATTCATTAAAAGAAGGACATGAGTAATTTTTGTACATTGCTGGTTTCCTAGTAATGATGTCAAGAGATTATAAGTAAAAAAGAGGACAGGAAAAATGTTATGGTCTCTGTAATCACTTTCAGTGTTTCCCAGGAATAATTAGTCAGATTCCTTTAGATTTTTGCAGGAGTTTTTCCTGTGTCAGAAAAGAAGGAGTGAAATAGTCCTAAAAAAAAAAAAAAAAAAAAAAAAAATGGTGATAAAACCCTGGACTGGCAAGAAGAGATAGAAAAGTCTTTAATGCTTAATGGAGCACTTAAGTGAGGAGATGTAAGAGGTGTCTAAAGCATGGACTGTAACTGAAATTAACTGTTTTCCTTCTTAGAAACCTATGCCTGATGGGAGAAAAGACAGGTGTGTGGATCTTAAGCAGCTTTCTTTAGTACTAACTGGACTGAGCTGGAGAACACTTTGGTTGTCAGCTTACATCTTTGAAAGGACCCATTACAGCTGCAAGTTCAGACTGACGCATGTGTGACATAGAAAAGCTTCTGTGCTGGCAGCAAGTAAACAGACATTTGCAGTGTAGCTGTGTCAAAACCTCACAAGTGCTATGGTGAGGGGAACATCTGAAATGCCTTCCCCAGGTGCTGGGACAAGTCAGACAGAAGTGAGGTGGGCGTCCTTGGTGTAGAATGGAGTACCTTGGGCCTAGAGTTTCCCTCCTGCTACTAGTTTTCACCATTAGTGCACAGTAATATGTCCTTTTCTCTCCACTGACAGTAAGAAACAGGACCCCAGCAAACCTCAAAGGACACAAGGATGCTTACCTGTGCAAGGCAGCTCTCCTTGCTATCAGTGAATGTGCTCCAGCACAGCAGGTTTCTAGCTGGGAAACAAATGGGAATACCCTGATGGCTTTAAACTCATGGACTTTGATGGATGGATGTACCTGTTTGTAGAGACATCATCCTGTTGCCACAGGACTTCCTGGGCAGGTGGTGCACCCCCTCCTTTGTGTCATGGGATGTGCAGGGTTGTAGCCTGATTCATCCTGAGTCAGACCAGGAGCTAATGCATGGGCCCTCCGTGGCCAAGTAGGTATTGTTGGTCCCTTTTTTCTTTCTTATTTTTACTATTTCTCTCCCCTTTCTCCTTGCAATACTCTAACTGTTCTCTCCCTCCTCCTTCCACCCCGACAGCATTTAGTCTCTTTCTAATATAAAGAACCCTGAATTTGGGTCCTGTCTCCAGTCTGCAGGCAAGAAGACAGGAGGATATTCAACAAGCTGTCCTCCCTTTGCTGAGATAATATATCCCTCGGGCTCAGCTTCCCGGCTTTGGCAATGCTGGCAACAGAGGCGGCCGTGGTGGAGACGAAGAGCTTTACTCACTATTGCCTGAGAAGCAAATAGCCAGTACTAGTTTAGCCCCTGAAAACAAGAAACTTGCAAACCAGGGCAGTAAAACACCAGTGGTCATCCTTTTCCCAGGCTCCCGTGTTGTGCAAAGAGGCTCTTTTCTGTTGCAGAGCCTCGATCAGCCTCTCTGCTGCACATCCCTGCCTGAAGCAAAGTCCCTTTGAGTCACCGGAAAGTCTTCCTTAGGCATTCAGTGCTGGAGCATGCAGGCAGCTGACCTCGCTCCCCACGGCTCCTGCATTTGTATTAAACTCTTCCTTGGGATTTTAAGATTACCAAACACACTGTTTCAACAGAACACGGATTTTCAACATATCCTGCCCAGAGGACTCAAGCTTACCTTCCCATGGGGATGTTTTTCTCACAGTGGGAGAAGCAGCAATCCATTATGTTTAAGTTGGAACACACTGCTTAGCCATTGCTGTAGCCCCTCAAATATTTAACAGTGCGCAGCCACTCCAAGAGGCACTCTGGCTTATTTTCTTGTTGATATTCAAAGACTGAACATTAATGTATCCCCTGCCTAATTTCCCCCGCCTAATTTCCCCCCTCTGGATTCAGCATTCTGTTTCTTCTCTTGTTTTCAAGATTTTCAGATCTCTGTTTATATTTGTGGAAAATAGGAAGTTAACATTAAACTAACGGTGAAAATTAAAACAATCTGTGTTGTGAATACTTTGATCATATTTAAATTTGTGCAGAGGTTTCCTGCAGATGCCAACACTATCACAGTAAAAGCTACTTGCTTTCTTATGTACAACTTCTCATAATTTTATATAAAAAATTGCTTTTTTTCTTGCTAGACAGTCTTCTGTGGAAACTATGCAAGATTTTCATGAAATTACTTTAAATCCTGGACTTAACTGAACCTTATGGGTCTTTCCACTCGTTTCTCTTTTGTTGTAAATTATTTCATGTTAGAGCTGCTCTGAAGATTTGCCCAGCTTTCCAGCCATAGAAATCCTGTTACATCTTCAAATTGGACAGCTTTGACTGCTTTGTCAAATGTCTGTTTCATTTAGGATTGCTTTGAACTTGGAAAGCCAACTATTCCACTTGTTTTTACCACTTTGAAGGAAGACATTATTAATCCTTATGTTACTCTGTTTATGTATAGCCTTTGCTTTTTGGAAAATATTTACTAACTTTTTTCTGACTTCTGACTGTAAGCATAATGCTTATAGATCAACAGATGAGAAGAATTTTTATATTAATATACATAATATTTTTAGAAGAAAAAGTGATGGTTTGATTTTATCTTCATTTAGTAGTCATAAAAAATACTATTTTCTGTGTAATGTCATGAAGCTATCACTGTACCACAACCGGTATGATGGGAGGGATTATCAACCTGCTGGTCTATTAATGATGTTAAATGAACACTCCCTTTTAAACCTGTATTTATCTTCTAAGAGATATATTGATTTAAAGAAGCCAAAACCTTTCCTTCTTCATTTTTCCCTTCCCTCATGTTCCCAAATAGTCATTAAAATACATTGTGGTTTAACATGCCCATAAATCATGCCACTGTATGCACAGTAACTAACTGATGTGCTTTTTGTATGACTAGATCTTGCTGGTCTTATGCTTTCAGAAAGGGCTGGTGCTACACTTGACTGGACACCAGGCAAGACCTTTTCCTTCACATAGTGTATGCTTGTACCCTGGTGAGGCACGAAAGACCTTGTATCCGTGCCAGCCCTTATCTGAAAATACTCACATCTGTATCTTCCTCAACTCTTACATACCTCCCAGAGGTAAGATGTAATGCTCTTTATCTTTTCTGTTGTGCCAAATTTCAAACCACAAAAAGCACTGATTCAGGCTTCAGTGGCCCAGAGAGGGAGGCAGAGTGCTGCAGACCAGGGATAGGGCAGTGGTTTGGATCCTGCTCTCTAAGGGAAGGGGTTTCTTCTCCAGACTGAAACTTTTTGTTATGTTAAATGGGATCTGATATGCGGGCAGAAGTGGAACTTCTGTATTTTGGCAAAGGTAATGATCCTGGCAGGGGAAAGAAGGTAGATGAAATAAGAATTCTGGGTTCCAAAAATCTGCTATGCTCTCCTATCTTTTTCTTAGTGTATGCATATGATTTTGAAACTGTTTTGTCTCCTAATTTTAGGGTGAAGGTGTTAATCTTTTACCTATGAAGTATGTTAGCACTGTTTCCTTCCTCCTTCAGTGTTCTAGGCACGTTGTGGCTGTAAGCACGGGGGGGGTGGGG
>NW_009917955.1:3720-26634 GCF_000696875.1 Nestor notabilis | reverse complement strand
GTGTGTTAGTGGAAAGTGATGGGAGAGTGGGTGGTAGTGTGCCTCCAAGGAGAGGATCCTTTGTGCGAGCCAGATCCCCAGGAGAGACAGACTCTGGCCACCTAGACAGAGGAGCTCTCTTCCTCACCAGCTCAGGATGTGCAGCAGCAGCAGGAGCCCTGCCATCAGCACGGGGACCGCAGACCGCTCGTGTTGTGGTCTGGCCAAACCACCCTTTGTCACCTTTGCAGCAGGTCAACCCCTCGGCACCTGCCTGTGGTCCACCACGCTGTAAGGTGGTGGACTCAGCAAGACTCCCGCTGCCCTGCTCCTTCAATCGGACTTGGCCATCTCACACTGCTGCGAGCTGCCAAACGGCAGAGAGCAACTGTAACTCTCACCCCACATCTAATCCCTTACATGAGCCACCATGCACAGGAGCCACGAATTAACATGCACCAGAAGAGCCATGGCAGCTCAGCTTTTTATTCACAAGGCAAAACAATCCCCACTGGCAGCTGAACAGGCAGCCCCCCGGGGGACCAATTACTCGCTCCGCCGGGCTTCGTGAGCAGGAGCCAGCCTGATTCTCCAGACACAAGTTGTTCCTCACGTCAAAACTGCAGCTAATGACACAATTAACTAACTGGGGACTACTGAGGAGCTCTTAATTAGGTAAACAGTGCTCGGTGAAAAACGAGTGCCCGGTTCTGAGCATACTGGTTCGTGTCAGGCTGCGGGGAGGTGAAGCCTCCGCCTGCGGATGAGGAATCTGCTTGAAGGTCTAATTTAGGTGGTAAAACTGTAGCTCAGCTGGGAATTCCCTTTCATGCAGAATTTAAAGTAAGTGCTAGAAACAGCTCAACAGCTCGCAGACACACCCTAGAAGTATTTAAAATATTCATTGCATATACAGAAAAAGATTACTTTCTTAATCAGAACAGCAGCACAGAAACTGCTGACTAGTTTTAAGCAGATCAACCAGGAAAATCTGAGAGACAAAACCCAGGGGCAAACGACAAAAGTGTTTTGCATTCTTTATATGATAATGGGCCTGATGTGATACATGTCACTCAGAGAACAAACTAAGGATCTTGCAACCCAAACATCTACAAACTTCATGGATGCCTCATTGCAGAGTCTGGAAAAATGAAGACCACCATGGCCATGTATTTCTTTTACCCCTGCAGTCTGTTATTACTTAGTCCTGTGCGTTGAAAGGAACCCCACGGTGTTTAGCTGGTATTGGCTGGCTGAAATTTAGACTGAGATTTTAAAAGGAGCCTCAGGGAGTTGAAGTTCAGGTCAATGGGATTTGGGCCTCCAAATCCCAAAGGCTTCTTTTGGATGAAATTCTGAATCCTGTTTTTATCTAGGTATTTTCAGGGCCTGTTGTTGCAGATACCACAAGTGGACCACTCGCTAAAATCTCTTGCTGGACGCCTGCCTGCTCAGCACTGTGAAACAGCAAGCAGGGAGCGGGGTGATGCAGCACAGCCACTGAGAAAGGTAAAGTAATATCCGTGGCAGATAGGAGAGCTTACTGATGTACTGCCGTTTAGTGCTAATTAAACAAGAACATCAGAGAGCTCTTACCATCTTTTGGGTCAGCAAACAGTGTGTCTTCAATAGGTGAACGTGAGTATGAAGGAATTAAAGATCTTTCTTTCTTAGCACTTTTTACCAGCAAGCTTTACCAAATCTTGTCTAGTCAAGTTTTATTTTCATTAAGCACACAAAGAGACTACTGGAGAATTCTGAAGTATACAAGACAGCAATCTGCACCAGGCAGCTCTAAAACCTCAACTGTGACCTCCAACAGGTACAGACATAGTTTTCCAGAAAACAATAGATGTGTCTCAGTCAGACCCCAGGATACATTTTATTTGTTCTTCATATCCGTGCAGAATTCATGCTTGGTGGGGAGACTGACTATTGCCGCTCAAAGCAGATCTCAAGTTTTCTCTCAGGAAAGTATGACCACAGGCATTTTACAAAACTGCAATAAAGCAGTGTTCCTTTGACACTATCCTGTACCTAACAAGGCTAAAAAATGTGTAGGGAGTTCACCAAAACCCGTAGTGATTATTTATATCATCATCTGCATGTATGGGGACTTCCTTTCCACCCATGTCAACTAGTCATCAGTACATGTTCTGATGGATACGAAGTTGTAAAGTTCCTCTCCCAAATAAACATCCTCTTTTAGATTAATTGTCTTTGAATCAGTGTAAGAGCTCAATGTTTTTCAGATGAAAGCTATTAAGTTTCATGACACCTCATGACCATGATAACTCCAGTGGTACCTCTGTCTGATGGAGGAATGGAAATTATTTGTTATACATTGGTTTTGATTTTCAGTGTTTGCTGATTAGCTCTTGGAGATAGATATTAACCTCATAGCATAAGATAGTGAAGTTTCTCACCTATTGTGTCACTCATTCTGAAATGTATCTGGTTTTTTGGTCCCACTATTTTTTTTCTGGACAAACTCTGAGAGCATCATCTTTTTCATCTGGGAAGAGTAGCCCTGGGGCAGATATCTCAGCACTGAATTCATTGATGAAGACAGAATCAAGAAAATATGGTAGGAAAAGCTTCCTTTTAGTGTCTTTATTAACGTGATTGGTGTGTTGACTTCCCAGGCAACAGTCAGACCCACTGTTTTGTTCTTCAGCTTCAGCTTTTTAACACATGGAAAGACATATTTATGTCATAGATATTTTTTAAGACTTCATCTGTTTGCTTGCTCTCTTTACCCCCTTGTGTCATTCCTCTCATTTCTATCTTTAGAACTTACCTGTGTTTGTTTGTGCTGTTTCTTTCGGCTGCACTAGATTCAGATTTCTATTTTCTGGTGCATACCAGCACGGTTTGAATAACCTCTTGAACTCTGCCATTTAATCCTATGTGTGTTGTTTTATTTTTTGTCCGTTGCTTCCTTTCCAATTTAGCCACATACCTTCTGTAGCTCTTCTTATGGTTTGTGCAGAGCATGCACTCAGTCCCCCTGCTGAGTTTAAGGATTTTAATTTCCCTGTTTTTGACATTAGGGTCTTTCTCAACAGCTTTGTCCATTTTTAGAAATCTCTCTGTCTGAAGTTCACTGTTACCAATATAGTTTTGGGGTATGACTCTTCCATTGCTGAGGTAGAATTGAACTATATTGTGGTTACTGTAGTTTTTTATTTAACTGGAACTGCTTATCAAGTCAAAACTAGTTGTGCCATGGAAACAGTTTTTCTACGCAGTAGTTCTTTCAGATACAGAGAATTTCCCCTAATATTGTGTGTACATGGACAGCTAAGGTCACTGCATACCATTGTTTTGTTTGACTCAGCTGCCTAGTCATCCTCAATACTGCAAGCTCCCTACTCCACAACATTAGAGGGGTAAAATGGCACCAATTTTTCGGAGTCGTCTTGCTGTCTAAAAAACACGTTTATTAAAAAACAAAGCTTCAATGTTGTCATTCCATCTAGAGTTAGCCTGATTGGAAAATTTCCAAAGGGACACTTTGTTGGTGAAAACCAGAAATGAAGTGAATGTAGTGACCACAATGAAAAGAAAGTAATGACATTTCATAACTGAAGATATCCATTTCAGAGGGAGCAATAGGTTTATGTTCTTTCTTGCTGTTTTCTCACACTTTCTTTAGATGCAGAGAAGCAAGGAGGGTGAAAGTGTCACCCTTATTTGAAACCATGGAAATTCTCTAGCAAAAAAGAATAACAGAACTTAGTTAAGAGTTGGTTGCTGTTAACTAGTCTTGTCTTCCTCCTTCCTCTCCCATAACAGAGCAAATCCAAGATACCTCTGCTATGCATGAAAAGCTCTCTGCCACAGGGTGAGCTTGTATTATCCTGTATTGCAAATGACTTGCAGTGCTGGGGACCCCAACATTAATACTGGACTGTGGCATCCACAGCACTTCCCAGGATACCTCAGCAGAGAAGGGTGTCAGTTCACCATTCAGAAAATAATGTGATTGTAAGACAGTTGTTGACACATGCAGATAATCAACAATGCACAATCAGCAATATAGATACACACAATCAGGAGGACATAGTACACATGTGTCTGCAGACTGTACCAGTTTATTTCTGGCAGCTCTTCTGCTCTGGTCTTGCATGGGAGGAACCTCAGAGCCTGACTAGTGATGGGCTGATGAGCACGTGTAGCACAGGGTGCGCGTTGGCAAGCCAGGCACTCAAACCCTGACTGAACAAAACCTTTCAGATTTTTCATGGTGGCTCAAGTTCAGTCCCAGCTGAGGAGGGACCAGCAAATAACATTGGTCCTCATGGCCCTCCTGGAGCAATTTTTCTCTAGTCTTCAGCTGTAAGCTGTGCACCTTGGCTTTCAGTAATTTTCAAGGAGTGTTTCAATGGTACCCGGCAATTTTTCATATAGTGGCTGTACCTATGCAGGCTTGAATAGTTTAAACTGTAACAGTTTGAGGGGCTTTTCTCTCTCTTTTTTTTTTTTTTTTTTTTTTTTTAGAAGAAGAGATTTATTCTTTTTTCTCTTCTTTTACATCCACCAAAGCTATTGACCGTGCTGTGGCTCTAAAACCAAAACCGCAATTACAATGTTTATTTTTAGGACCCTGGCTTGTGCCACCAATTTAGAGAAGATGTGGTTAAGCTAACTGTCACTCACTTCTACTGCTTGCAATTTTGTGTTTCACGTTTGTATAAAGCCTGTTACAAGAACAACAGAATGTTTCTGTTCCAGGACCATAGATAATTGATAACCTGGGGGGAAGTCAATGCAACTTCAACATTTCGGTTTGTTAGGGCTTTCTTGATCAGTTTATGGACTGAATATAAGAAGACTCTTCCTTAAAAAGATTAAAATAGGTAAAAGGGCCTTTTTGCTTTTTAAGATATCACTACAAGCACTAGCCCCCGACTCAGCAGACACCAAAAAACAAACAGCTTTAGAAAGGGTCGTCATAGTATGTAAGCAAGATTGTCACTGTTTGGCCTGACAGTAGAGCTTGGCTTGGCTGCTGTGCATGTTTCTATGCTCTGAGCATAGAAGATTTTAACTACAAACAAGCCATAATACCAGGTCTTGTCTATATTATTTAAATACTGCTGCTGCCTCAGAAGTTGGGCTGTGAACTTTGCCAGCTCTCTATAGCTAGCCATTTTGAAAATCTTCCCTGTGGTAGCTCTACTCAGTACTCTCTCATTTAGTCTTGAGAAAAGTGAACACAGAACTGAGCCGACTTATCTGGCAGCACCCTAGGCTCATTTTGCTGAGGAGTAAAAGACTAACATGTAAGACTGAAAAATCCAGTTTGCTGTGAATGCAGCTAAAAAACATTTTGGGTCGAAAAAAGGTGAACCTTCCAAACTGAACAAGGAAAGAGAAGAAGAGTCTCTGAATAGCTCTGGTCTTTCCTCTGGACTCTGGTGTCTACCAAAAGAGATTGTTGAGACCCAGTCTTACAGCTGCAGGGGAAAGTATCTGTGAAGCTGAAGACAAGATCATCCCCTGCAAACATAAGGTGGGACTAAGACACCAGTCACCTTGCTGGTGTGGGATTATGCCTGGTTCTGCCCAATGGGAGGAGCAGACAGGAGGATCTGGGTTCTGTGCTCATCCCTGTGGATGTTGTGAAAGCAAGGATAGATCACCTGTGGACGTCTGAGTATGATGCTCTCATCCATCATCCAAAACTTCATGAATGGCAGCAGCCACTGACAGCAGTTTGGTAAGAGTAAATATGTCCCAAAGGCAGTTGTTTATACACTAAGTGAATGAGAAATAGTGAAAGTGTGGGTTTGTGGAAGTTGAGAACGGGGAAAAAATGCTACAAGGTATACATGTGTGTCCAAATGCATAGTGTCAAGTGGCTGAAAGCATACTGCTCAGTGACATAGGGAGATTCTGCTGAGGCCCTGAGGACTGAGAATGCAAATGAAGAGGGTTGAGGTGAACCAGTAAAGAGTATGTAGTACCCAGGACCCAGAAAGTCGCTTTGGAAAACAGAAGACAACAATTAACAAGGACTTTGCTGGAAGGGAATAAGTCAGGAAGGAAGCAGTTCTCATTAGGATTAGATAACAGGCAAGAAAAATGTAATAGAAACCAAATGAGGGATAAAAAACTGGAAAAGAATTAAGTTTCTGGGACAGACACTAAAAACAATCCGGAGAAATTCATCCACTCTGTTTGGAAAAAGAGATCAAGGATTAGGTAATTTATAAAGCTGGTGAATCATCTGCAGTGAATAATTTATTTTGTGAATGTGGCTTCATTTTCTGCTCAGAAAGTCTGCAAGCAGGTTATGAATTAATTGACATGCATTTGCCAGCTGTTTGCATATAATGTTTGCTGCAGTTTGTTCACATGTACTCTTTGCAAGTAGCAATCTTTAACCTGCTCTGGCTCTGCTTAATGAAGCAGGTAACTTATTTAGAGTTTTGGCCTTTCTTCCCTGATGAGCACATTTTTAATCCCATGTGAGTGCCTGAATTAATGATTGAGCCTGGCCACTACTATGGTCCCTTTGGTCACTCAGGGCTCTCCATGCTTGAGACATCATCAAGGCTGATTTGGGGTTGCTGCTGGCAGGCTTATTCATGTACAGATGGTAAACCTCATTGTCAGAAGGCATTTCATGGCACTGCTTAATCAGAGGTTCAGAAGTGCATGCTGGTATTAAATAGATTTCCCAGTAAGGTGCTCTGAGATCTGCTCATGGCTTCCTGTTGAGATGAGCTGGCTTGCACTGGGGCTGCACCCTTGTTTGCCTGGCACGTTACAGGCTCTTTTCGCCTGGCACGTTGCTGGGACTTTTATGTGCCAACACGTGCAGCCAAAGGGAAAAAATAACATAGGCATAGATTTCTGATCACACAGCTGTGTTCTTACACAGTCTGAGGAGAAAACTAGTGGGATCTACTAAATGCCTTATGATCCAGGTCCTCGGGGAGGCTGACTTTTTTGATAGGACTGCTTTGCAGGAGAGCAACACTCCCTGAAAAAAGATCAGGGAGGAAATTTGTCCTGTTTATTGCTCAGAAAAAGGTTTTTCACTTCTGTGAGTCATATAGATTGTTGTGGTGGGAGGCATTTGTAACACGGGGGTTTTGTGTGGAAAGAATGGCCTCTCTGCAGGGGTCCAGCCTTGTGATGAGGCTCCCTTTGACTATATTGGGGAAGCAGTAGAAATAATTAGGAACAACATTAGGGCACATTCCCCTGGAAAAAAAGAATAATCTGTGTTTCTCTTTCAGTTAGAGTGATCACAGAGGCTACTGCTAACTGAAGCAAGTCCAAAGAGTGAAGCATACTAATTGTTTTTGATTGTGCCTCTTTCAGAATTTAAAATTCTGCCCTGAAATATTTGATTTTAAATGCATGCCACTATTTCTGCTTCACTGCAGTACCAATCCAATTAAATCTAACTTAAAAAGAAAGAAAGGGGAGAAAAAAGCTTCTCATACATTATATTAAATGACTTTCTTGACATATTTGGGAATTAACAAAAAGTAAGAAGCCTATTTAACAACTTGCAACGTATACAATTTTAACAGCCAAACTTACAATAGCTGTTCTTTCATCTATAAATTAAATGTATAACAAAGCCATAATTAAAGACCTCACTAGCAAAACTTTTCAATGGTGTGTTCTTTGCAATGGACTTTGAAGCATCTTCAATTGGAGCAATGGGAATTCTTCTGGACAATGCTACAAGCTGCAGATATAGCTTAATTACAAGCAGAGCTTTCAGTATTTATTCCTCCTGCCAAAATCCTTATGCATTGCAACAGAGAACTGTTTTTCCCTTGTGCTTGCTTACTAATGCAGCTACAATGTGAATATAAAACAATACCTGTCTGTCTCACTTGATCCTAGACATGATTATTAGGCTTTCATGCTAATTTCCCTGTGTATTGAGTTAACACTGGATTAGGCAGAATTTCTATATGCCGTTAGGGTTCCCTAAATATTTCAAGGTAAGGCTTGGGGACTGAAGGGACAAGGCAGCTATTGTTTACCATGGTGTTCTCCACCACTGTCTCTGCTCATCCCCTCAGAGACAGTGCAGTACTGATGGCAACAGCAATGGGAATTGCTCTCAGTGTACCAGAGAGCAGAATGGAGGCCAGAAATACTGTCTGCTATATAAGGTTAGCAAGTATTTCTGGCACATTGCATGCCTGGTCTACAGATTCAAACCAGTGTGAACCCAGTGCAGTGCAACAGGATATGGGAATCTCCCAGATTCCTTCCTCTAATATTCAAATAATCCTTTGCTTAACTTTTCCCTGTTGTTTGGAAACCTGCGATTAAATTCAGAATGTTAGGGGCCACTCTGGAAAATAAGAGAAACATGGTGCAGGAGTGGTGCTCCTGAAGCAGAGTCCCCTTTCCAGTTGCTTCACATAAAAACTTTCCACACCTGATCACCCTCAGTGTGAAGCCTGCTCCTCCTGGAAGGCTGCTGCACAACCGCAGGCCTCCAAGGCCTGGAAATCTTCTGTGGTTTCCAAACTAAATCTACCTGTGGCCAATATATTTCCATTTCTCCTTGTATCAATATTATTCTTTGCTAAAACTGTGTTCTTTTCCTCCATGGTTTTTACCTCTTCAGGTACTCTTGGAGAGCAGTAATACCCCTTTTCTTTCATTTGTTTTGCTCACTTCTGACACATTTCTCCCCTAGGGACCCCATGGTTATTCCTCTTTCAGCATGTGCAGATGTATATTCAAGGACACGGTGGAGCTACAGCTTGAATCAAAACATTTAGAGATGAATGAGTAGAAGTTTGGGTGATTGCCTTTCTAAGTGTAAAAATCCTGCCTGCATTGGTACAGTCTGTCTTGGCCATGTGTGGTAACACCAAATGGTACTTGCTCTAAGCTTCCCCCAAAGGTTCTGCATTTCTTTTGTCTGGAAAATCATTGCCATGGAAGAAAGATACAAGCATGACGTGCTGTATCTTTGGTCAATTCTTATTGACTTTTTTAATTCATTTTCCATTTGCTCCTATCTTTAATTCACCAACACACAAAGCTTCAGTTCAGATGATGAGATCAGATTAACAGGCGTGTGGTTACCTGGACTGCTTTTTTGCCTTGCTCAAACACAAGAACTACATTTGCTGTTTCCCAGTCCCATGGCCTGATCCAGGCATAAAAAAGTCATCAAAGGTCTGTGCTGTGGACCTGCAATTTCACAAGCAAATCCTTTCAGAGCTGAAGATGGAGAGTGTCCAGTTTGTCCGGTTTGAAGGCAATGAGCTCTTTGAGCTCCGCTTCCACCTCAGGTGTGATCATTTCCAATTCACCTTCTATTCCCATTAGTCATTCTGCTTTTGCCACCGCATTTTGCACCCTCACTGAAATATGAAGGAAAACGTTCACTGAGTTTCGAGGCAGACGGCTTACTGAAGTTATAATCTCTAAGTTGCCCTCAACAAATAGTGTCACCACTTCTTCTTTCTTTGTTCTCTTTTTATTTATATAACTGAAGTACGTTAGGTTACTGGTTTTATTTCCTTTGCAAGATCTAAACCAGCAAGATTTTTGTTACTTTTCATTCTGTGTTCATACTTCTGACCTCCAAGATCTACCTTCATGAAGGAAAACGTTCACTGAGTTTCGAGGCAGACGGCTTACTGAAGTTATAATCTCTAAGTTGCCCTCAACAAATAGTGTCACCACTTCTTCTTTCTTTGTTCTCTTTTTATTTATATAACTGAAGTACGTTAGGTTACTGGTTTTATTTCCTTTGCAAGATCTAAACCAGCAAGATTTTTGTTACTTTTCATTGTGTTCATACTTCTGACCTCCAAGGTCTACCTTCCCTTCATGAAGGGTCCTGTTTTTCATTCCATTTAGGGTCTCTAATTATTACAAATTTTCTTTATTTGAGTTGGTTATTTGCACTAGAGGGAGTATTGCCTTTACTGCACTGTTCCCCTGTTGCTCTTGCTTGCGTGTATGACTTAAGAAAATTTCAGACTTTTCATGTTGGAGTATGAGCTACTCAGTCCAGATGGCTTCAATCACTAGTTCCTTAACTTTGACAAACTTTTCCTTTTTTAAATCAAGAATCTTATTAAAGGAACTGAATTAATTCCTAATCATTTGACTGAAGGTAATTTTTTACAATAAGATCTTCCAAAATGTCATCAGCATTGACAAAATCAAGACAACAATCAGTTATAAAAAAATCTGTCGACAATCATACCCAAGAATACATGGATCCTGCTGTGATTAGTCTACCTCTGAGAAGGTGAACTTTCCCACAAGAAGAATTTCTGTCATTACTTGCTTCCAAGAATTCTGCAGAGATCTCAATCTGTATCAAAAGTGTTTTTCACATCCCTTCCTGCTTTTTTTTTCCCCTCAGATAGTCAACCAGGACTATAACTCCCTTCCCTCCTAGCCTTCATCCATCTTTTCTGTTTACATTTGAAACTCTCCAAGAGTCACTCTGCTGTCTTGTAAAGAGAGCAGTCTTGATTTTGTTTGGTCCCCGGACACCACCATAGTTATTAGTCATGTTTATATAGTGATCCTGTATCATCAGGTTGTTATGACACATTTTATTAATGTCTTGGAATCTCTTTGATGCTCAGAAAGGCTGTGAAGCAGAATTATACATCCCCAGCAATGTTTGCAGCAGTGGAGTAAGGCACACGGGACTTGTATCCCAGTGATGTCTATGTTCTTTGTGGAATATGAGACGGTTGTTATTCCAACCATTGCATACCTCATCCTTTTCATTTAAGCTAGTATCAGCACAATGGCTACTGCTAGTCCAAAGTGTTAACAGCTGTGTTAAGTGGCAGCCAACCAATTTCCTGTAACTTGTGGTGAGGTAGCCAGATGCAGAGAATATCTATATAAAGGCATCTTTTTCTATTCTTTTTACTTTTTTTTTTTTTTTTTAAGAGAGGAAATCAAAAAAGCCCCTTTTACATTTTAGTTCAGTTTCCATATCTAGGCTAAGAATAGTATGAGGACTAAGAGCAAATGCCACCATGCTGACATGCCAGAATGGGGTCAAGAGGCACTAACAGTGGGGAAATGGGATGAGGTTTACCATAGGTCAGCTTCTGTCATAATTTTGTGCCCTTTTCAGCTGATCCTAGAAGACCTACTTCAGCTTCTCTTCCTTTATGAGCATAGCAAGACATTACTCACTTTGTTGTCAAATAAGAGTTTACTATCATATGCATGTGCCTCCTGGATTAAACAAACCTGGGTCTATCCACAGTATATGTCTGAATCCTCTTTTCTGACCCTGTGGAAACCCCCACCAAGGATGGGAGCTGAAGGCATCCTTTGGGAAGCTGTACCTCTAAGGCTGTGTGACAGAGGAAACAAGCCCCTCTGCTGTTCAGAAGACAGGCAGTGTTGCCTCAGTATTTACCTGTACAACACAGCGAAGCAGGGTGAGGTGTTTGTTCTGTAGGAAGTGACACTGAGACCCTATGGGGCCATAACCTGAAGGTCCTGAGCCCATGTCCATGGCTGGCATGTCGTCTGCCTGGAGCATACCATTAAACTGCTTCAACTGGAACAGCTGATTTGTGTCTGGCCAGACAGGGTGGCCACTGGAAAGCCCAGCTCAGAAAGGCCAGGAGTCTCCTCTGCAAGGCAGAAGGCACTTTGTGGTGGCAGGCAGACCCTGGCACATGTCAAGGTGACAGCTGCGTTTGCTCTCTTAGCACAGTCCAGGCTCCCCTAGAGAAACACAACCAAGGATGGACTCTGACATCTTTTAGAGCCAGGCAGTTGGGTTAAAGCTCAGCGAGACATCCGGTACATGCTTAGCTGAACAGGCAGGGGACTGGCTGACACACTGGGGCACAGAAAATTAAGACACTTCTGTGCCTGGTGCTATAGAGATTGCTTAGGGCTGAAATTTCCTGCACTCGACTTCCCTTCTGAGAGCCCGTGCAATTCAAGAAAGGACTTGCTTTATCTCTGTGTATATTGGGCCTGTGTATACATATATACAGCTGAAACCTACCATGCCTGGAATAGGAAGTTAGCAAATGGTGAACAATATCCTTAAAAGGCTTTGTCCACTACAAGCAGGTATGTCCCAAATCTCTTTGGAAATCACACCATTACATCAATGTTAGGGAGTTAAGGAGAACAGAAATGTAGGCAGAAGGCCATGGAAAGTTGCTCTGGACACATGCTCTTACCTCTGCAAACAGCACTATGGGATCTTCAATTGCTAGATGCGGTCAGGACCTCTATTTTATGTCTTGTTTGAGCAGTTTGCAACAGAGCCCCTATTAAAACCATTCTGGGGGTATTGGTTTTCTCTTGACTCAGAGAGAAGACTGCTGGTTGAATCACTAGCAGGAATTCAGCAGCACCTGAGTTTTCATTGGCAATGAACCACCCATCTACTGACCAAGTGGGAGGCTGTTAAAGAACAATTTCCCACCATCTGAGGGAGGGAAAAAAGCATTCACTGTGCCACACAACTGTCTAAAATCTGTGACATAAGAGTGTTTCTTTAAGAATAATTAATTCCCTTCTTTACTGGGGTGGGTGGGGGGAAGAGTGCCATTTTACTGAGTGAGCTGCTTGGATGTTCTTTGTGTATGCATGTGTGTGCCTAAATTCATTCAGACAACATCCCTGAATATTTCCCTTGAGCAGCTGAAAGCATGAGGTAGTCAGCACGGTGCTGCAAACGTCTCGTGCAGACATCTGAAATTTGCTGTATTAGGAAATAGCAGCAGATAGTAACTGTATGAACAGCCTCATACTAGACATTGCCTTGGGGCTCTTGTGTCACCAGAATCTCTTCAAGTTGCTCAGAGCCTTGTAATTACATGGCTTTACACACCACTTGTTGCCTTCGTCTTAAGGGCTTGTCACAGTGCCTGTGAAGATCTCTTCTTAGAAGTGGAGGGCTGGAAATGGAGCTAATAGTAACAAAGTCACCCTTCTCAAACCACAGACAGGGAAATTCCCGGTGACTGACTGTCCTGTCCTAATTCCAAGTTCATATTTTTTTTCCCCATGCAAAAGCTTGATATGCGTGAGGTAGACGTAACCAGGTCCTCCCAAAGCTGGATGTGGTTAAGCACAGCCTTATTTATACAGACCTTAGGATGTGTCTATGCATGCGTCTTTAATCCTGTTGTGGCACAGTAATAAATGCAATGGCAAACTCTCATTTGTCTGGTAAAGAAATGGCCAACAGGCTGTATCTGTTGCCACAGTGGCTGAATAACAAGACGGCTATAGTGTCAAATACAGATCTCTGTATTGAAAGGTTTCTGTTCCCACTCGTAAGTGATTATAGAAAAAGGACTCACTTGCCCACTTCCAATAAATAAGAAACATATTTCTTAGACGCAGTGTGCTTACTATGCTTGTAGCGCAGTGAAGCTGTTGGCTAGTCTACTGTTTTTGACATGCAGCTGTTACGCAGAAACATCTGATAGTTTCTTTTCTTCAGGCTCAGTTGCTGCGGTGTCAGGAAACAGCCTTTGGTTTCAGTTCTTGTAAGATGTGAGCAGGTATGGGACACCAGTGCAATACCTCAGTAATACAAAAGTGTATCCTCCAGCCTGCAGAAGAAACTAGAGGTACCGAGGAGGGTAGGCTGAGCAGTTCCAAATTCTCATAGCAAATATTTGCTCTGAGATTTAAAAAAAAAAAAAAGTGCTAAATGGCTAGTTAAAAAAACCCACAACAAATAAGAGTGATACGTGTTTCTTTTCCACTGTGAGACCAGGGAACAGGTTCATTCCCAATGAGGCAACACGCTGATGCTTTGGGCAACAGCAGCTTCTCTGCTTTCCAATAAATTGCACACTGTCATAGGATAAATGTGCAATGCTGTGAAAAGTTAAGTGCAGAAGTAGGAAAGTTAAATGAAGGCCTTCATGTACCTAGGATAGCTCTGGCCAATGACCAAAGCTTGTATCTCAATTTAATACAAAATACAGAAGAACAACATACAATATTTCGCAGGATCTACTGTCAGCGTTACTTCACTTTCTCTGAGACAAACTCGACCCAGACAGGTGACGTTAAGAAAACCAGGTGCCAGCCACAGTAATCATGGAGACAGCAACAGGCCTTAGAGCCTGCTCCATGTGTCTGTCTTCTTTAAATCCTGGCAATAACTGCAAAAACTGTAGTGGTAGGAGCAGTTCCCTCTCCTCTTCACAATGAGAACAGTGCAGCTCAACCCTTGCTTTGCAGAGCGTGTATGGGGGGGTTTTTTTGGAGGTTTGGGGTTTTGTGTACTTTTTTCTTTTCTAAACCTCAGCTGACAAGAGCTGGAGCAATCTGGTTCTGTATCAGGTTTGAAGCCTTTGGCTTCCACAAGCTGTAGCTTATGCTGTGGAGAAAGAAAAGGTGAATATCCTTTCATGTGAGTCATTTTTATGCTCAAACTAAGAAAGTTTTAGAGTGAAAAGGTGACAAAGCTGCTTTGCTTTGCATGCTGAGGAACCTAAGTCAGTAAGCCAATGTTCACTTTCTGCACCTGGCCTTGGGAGCACCCCAAGTCTTCCTTTACCAACATGATTGAGTATGGTCATTCTCTATTGCTTATGGCAACAAGCCATTATAGGTGTTGAGTCTGCTATAATGCCCTTCCTTAATGTAAGAAGTGGGCTGAGAGTTTTGGGCAGGATAGCATTAGCAAAACTGATTTTCACGTTTAGGATGTTTGTCACCTTTGCTCACTGCTGCAACTTGTAATGTAGCTGTGGCGCAGCCAGCATGGCATAGCTGGGGGAATGTGAAACCTGCATGATGATGGCACGGGATGAGTTAAAATGGCTTGTCCCCTGGGCATACAGGTGGCACATGTGCTGCAGCTCACTGTTAGCGAGATCTGCCTGTGTACTGCAATCTGTGGGTCAGCTCCAAACAGCCTTAGTAAGAGGCTGCTGCTGTTGTGTCTGTGTTCAGACAATGGTTAGTCAGCTCTGGCACAGAATCAGCAATAACAAAGCACATTTGTGACTGTTCCCTCTTGTGATCCTGTCTAACAGTTTCAAGTGACCGGCCACTGCATTTGGGAAGGTACTTAGAAAAGCCCTGCTTTGTGTTCTTCCACGTTTTCCCAAAGACCATTTGCTGACCATGCTCCAGGAGGAACTGCCTTTGCACTCATGCAGTGTCATTTTTTCCATGCTTTCTGACAGCAAAAAGTGCTGTCTGCTCCTGGGGAAGCCCATGATACCTTGTTTTACTGCCCAAGAGTGAGGTTAGCCGGGAAAGGTCATTGGTTTATTTGCATGTCAGTGGACTCAGAAATTCAAAGGTCCTGCTTCTGTTCTTCACTTTATCAGGGGCAAGCTGCATGTGGATGTTGTCATTCCTACCTAGAGCCTCAAAGAGTCAGATCAGGCTAATAAGTAGGTAAAGCAGAGCTGTAATTTATGGCTGCCCATGATGATGCAAAAGAGTAGCATCTCTGACAATGGGTAGACTTGTGCATGCTGATCTGCTTGTTCAACTACTAAAACAACTTTTGTTTTGTCTAGCTCCACATTTCACCATGTCTTTAAGGAAAGGAAATCTAAACCTGGGATATAAATCAGAAAATTTGTCTGATTTAAAAATGCTTCTGTAATGTACTAACTAAGGTAACGGCTACATCCATTTGAAAGACAGCTAGTTTCTTTTTCTTTTTTGTTTCTGCTGTTTTTTCCAGCATGACAAGAAACTGGTGGCTGAAGGAAGAAAAAGGATATAGTTTATTCTCTTTGGGCTATCCTGCTTTTGACAGAAGCAAACACTCTTCCTGCAAACACAGCTAATCCTCTTTGTCTGGATATTTTATTAGCTGAAGTTTAAATCCTTGAACCCTCACTTTATCATGTGTTTCCCTTTACTGGTGATGTCACCTACCAACCTCCATCTAATGAGTCACATGCAGCAGCCAAACATAAGTGCTGGTACGATATAGGGCTCTGCCAAGTACTTCAGCCTCTTAACACTTACCTTATTACCTGATGAAATAGAAATATAACTGATATACTAGATGATATACACTGAAACATAAAGGAGGTCCTTGAGAGCCTGTAATTACCTCCTAATTATAGGAACTGAATGCAACCGGAGGTGTTAATGAGGGGGCAGGGATGATTAATGCTGGTTCTGCCATGCAACCAACGACAAGTGGACCGTTTGAAAATTATTTTCTTCCTGAACATTTCCATATGTCATGTAGGAATAAGAATATTACTATAAAGCATCAGCCCCCCTGATGCCTCTTTTCTAAATTGAGAAGAAATGCACTGAGCATTGTGTAACTGGTGATGTCACCATGGAAAGCCAATACTTTTCTGTTTGGGACCCTGAAAAAGAAGGTAGGGAAGGAAACAGAAAAAATGAAGAAGCAAATCAGACAGATGAAAAGACCAAAGGAGCTGAGCAAACCCCTGCAGGACAGATGACTAAGCTTTCCATTCCAAATCAAACAGCTCCATTTTGGGACAGCAACAGGTTTTCATTTATCCTCCCTAAATTTTTTGAACATGTTTTGGGCTCCCTACAAGAATGTGGCTACTGTCTGTGTTTGAGACTAAACAGGCAGCCTGCTTTTTCCACTTGGCTACCTTTGCACAGTATGTCGAAAACCCTGTGTGGCTTTGATAGAAGAACTATCTGGGAATAGGCACTTCAGTGTGAGCATAAGCATGCAGGGAGGTCTGGACATCCTAATTAAATTGTCATGTTTGAGACCCACCCCAAAAAAATGGACAAAATCTGCTCTTAGATTTGAAGAATGGAATTTTCCAGAGAGTTTAAGCTCTGATCCCAAAGAAACTAATGAGACCACCACTGCTCTGTGCTTCAAGGGCAGCATTCAAGTCCCAGTGTCCACAGGGAAGTGTTTCAGGGGAGGATCTCCCTTGTAGGATGTGCTTGCTGGGTCTCTTTGGCTAAGCAGAGGCAAAGAGTTTTTCAGTTCCTCAAGGCTGCAAATCTTCACTGCACCCGCAGTTGTGGGTAGTGACTACAAAGGAGAGGGAAAGGTGAGGGCAGTGAAATTCTCACTACAGAGATATTGGAAAAACTCTGACATTTAAAATGAAGGAGGAGGGAACCTACAAGTTAATGTGACCCTTCCCAAACCCTCTGAACTCCTACCTCCTTCCCTCCAGGCTTTTCCTACACTTTCCTCCTTTCCAGCCATCCCGCTTCTGTCCCAGGAGTGACTGAAGCATGGCTTTATATTTGGTTCCAAATTTGAAAATGAAGGGGTTGGCTGACATCTTCGTGATGTCAGCAAGACAAATATACAAAGGTGACCACATTCAAGAGCCCGATGAGCTGATAGGGAGGAGTGGGGTGGGGCAGGGGAAAGATCAATGTAGACCCATCAATAGTCTCTGGGAAAGGTCCCACTGGAAGCAGGAGTCAGCCACTGAGTCAAAGGGGAAGATTTGGCCAGCTGTTAGGACTGATTTTCCTTTGCCTTTTCACATCTTTTTAAATATAATGCTGGATTTCTTTAACTTTTTTATTATTTTTTTTTCAGTCAACTGTTGAGAATAGGAGTCCAGAAGCCATTTGGAGGACTTGTTGTAGGGGAGAGAGACTTGCAGGTGGTAAAAACTCCCAGTGACAGCATCTCAGAGGCTTTGTGGTTAGGTTTATGGCTGTTGTCATCGGCTGAGCTGCACTGTAAACCATATGATCTGAAAGAAGTAACCCCAAAGCTGCTATGTAAATCAGAAACACCAAGTAAGAGCCAGGCAGGGAGCTGTGGGGGAGTTGAGGTACAGGTGAGGTAGTGGTGCAGCTGCATGGCAGTGCCGAGCAGCTGAAGTGATGCTCTTCTGCTATTATCTTTAGCCACTCTTTCAAGACTGAGAGCAAGGGAAGGAATAAACAAAAAATTCTTTTCCTCTAACAAGTAAGTAAACCAGGAAATTCATTGCCATTGATTGATTCAGAAATTATTTCAAAGAAGGCTTTCACAGAGTCATAGGAGATAAATCTGATCAGAGTCATGGTAGCTAAAGCAATGCTCTAGGATGACTCAGAAAGTTCACACACACACAGGAACTTGGAGGAGGTACCACATCTGACATATGTCCAAACATTTGCTCCTGTTCATGTTGGAAATAGGTTACCAGGTAGACAGGTCTGATCCAATACAGCTGCTCTTATGTTACCAAGTCCCCACCATATCAGAAATAGAAGAGGTCAATACATCCAAGATGATGCCACTAAAGGTAACCCATAACAGCAGGGAGGAAGGAGTTATAGAGGATGAAGCAGGAAAAGAGAAGAAAATTGCAGCCTATTTCTCAGAAAGGCTTCTGTGCTTCACAGGGGCTGATGCATACCAACTCCGACTCAGAGGTCACTGCAATGTTCTCCACTGTCCTTGAGAGGTTTGAGATGAAGCCCACAGCAGATAGGAGAAAATGACTGCAAGGTAACCTCAGTGGATGAGTGGTGGAAGGCATGGGTGTGTGCCACACATCATGAGGATGTCTCACAGATGTTTCTACAGGCCTCTCTGCAGTCATTCTTTCCCTCAGTGACTTGACTCACACTCTTCAGTTTCTTGTAGATATGTTCTCCTTATGACATTGGTGGCTACACCAGATTTGCCTGCAAACTCTGTGAACTCAGAAGCCCTCCTTACTGGCACCATAACACAGTATTCTTGATTGCAGTTGCTGATTCACTTCATGAGAAAAGATACTCCTGTCCTGTAGAGTATCCTAAGGACCACATACCAGCTTCCACACTGGAGAAGAGCATGAGTCCCTCCACTCTCATTAGGGCTGACAGCTGCCCTTGTCCCCACCCACCAGTGGTTTAGGAGGTGGTTAGTGGGGAGGAAAGGCTGTTTCCCAGACAAAGCAAGCACCAAGGGAATAATGGGAGAAGTGGGTGCTGCTAATGCTGTCACCCTGTACGATGGAGAGGCATACATTAAGAGACTAAAAACTGAATAGTGGCTGAGCAGCTCAGTTTCACTGGAGGGAATGCAGAGGGAAAGCTCCCTTCCTGCTGTTATTTGAGACTGATGGGTGGTGGCCTCGTGCCACATTGCTGCCAGGGAAGGGGATAGCAGCGCTTAGGTTGGCTTGTGGGGAGTGCACAGCCTAAATGCCCTCTTCTCCAGCATCCCCCCTGCTGTTGCCTCCTACGCCTCATGCCAGGACAGGATCCTTCCCCATCACTTTCTCACCATGGCAGGGAAGAGCCTTGTCTCACCACTACTGCCAAGGCAGTTGTGATCCACACTGCGGGCAGCAGCATCACACACCAGTGTCTGGTGGAGAAGCCAGCCTTGAGAAGTGGCACAGCTTCTGTGTCAGGCAGCAAAGCAGAGGAGCCAGTGACAGGCTGCAATAATAGGGGTGTCTCACCCTCACCTCATCGAAAAAATGGCAAGCTTGTGAGAGCTGTCTTTGGGTGCCAGGAACAAAGGTGATGTATCTGGTAGCACTAAAAATGTCTCAGAGAAGATGGCTGTCTCCTAGCACCAGGCAGATGCTGGGAAACCTGCTCTCATGAGATCCCACCTATTTCTTCTTTAAAAATTCACCTCATTCTGAGCAGAAAGAAATTCTCTGGAAAGGTGATAGGGGGAAAGTAGACAATAGGTCTTCTGCCCTAAAAAAGTAAGAAAAAAGAAAAAGTTATTGAATAGTTGCAGGCTCCCAGATGAAGCCTGAATACTACCTGAATACTACTATGGCCAGTGCACCCAGCACCCAGTGCTGCTGCTGCGGGGAACAGCTTCATCCAGGCAGCACCCCAGTGTCTGGGAACTGCCTGTGTAAAGAGATTATTGTTTATCCTTTGACATACAGAACCATTAACTACCTAAGCAGCCTTGGCTTCATACTGGACATTATGCTTAATCCTATTTTTCTAAGAGAAATAAGATTATTCTCTGAGAGTTCATCATTATTAACTTCATTGAATGAATTACTGAGAGAAAAGATACATAGTGATTTCTGGTCTCTCAGTATTAGATGGGGGCAGCTGACTGGAATTTGTTGTTTTCTTCATGAATTCATTTGATGGTGTCGGTCCTTCCCTCAGCAAGTGAACATGTGTCTCATGTCTGTATACCAGGATATTTTTTCTTTTGGGGCCATAAATTCCTACTGGTGTGTTTGCAGCTATTTATCGTTTCTTTTGGGAACCACTGTTGCTGATAGAAAATGTCTGATGAAAGTTATGTATAAGAGCAAGGTAAGGTTTTTTATGAAAAGCTGTTTACATGTGTATTTCTCCTTACTTGGCCCCGGCCACCCATGTTTGAAGGAACTTTGCTTCAAGCTTTTCCATTTTGAATTTCTTTCTTTTCAGTTCTACTCCTTTTGTTTCATTTCCAGCCAAGTTACATCTCAAGCAAGTTTAAAAGGCATTTTTTTTCTTTTGTGATTTTGATTACAACAATTTTTATTTTTTCCAGCATCTCAGCCTAAATTTAGAGATTCTGATGCCAAAGATAATGATGGTATTCCCTTTGATATTGAATCATCTGGTGCTGCAGGACCAAATAATTGACATTTTATTTAGCTTTCCAATTTCTTCTCTTCTGAACATGCTACTAAATCTAGAAAGCTTATTATGCTTTGGTTTAGCATTGTGCATTGGGTTTGTCTTGATTTTCCCAGGGCTATATCATAATAAGAATTAGATTCACCTTACAGAACTATTAAAGACTCAGATTTACTGAGGCTCTTAATAAAGAGACATGCTAATTCTGTGAAGGGAATTGGAGCCGACGGGAGTTCTCAAGAGAGCTTATCCTGAGACAAGTATCATCTCTCCACACCTGATCCTTTGCACATGCTTCTGAATGGGTGATGGTACCCTATTCTGCTTTGCATACAGCATAGGTGGGCTTAGACAAGCAGCCATTTCAGAAAGTTTGCGTTTGGCTAGAGGTGCAGCAGGGCACAGGTATCTGCTCATACCTGGCAAGGTGGGGGTGTTTTCCTCATACAGTTCCTCCATAAGGTGTTATGGTGAGACTTTAACTTTGATATCAAGATCTCCGCAGCAAGGAATAGTTCTTTGATCTGGGCTCTTACAACCCCTTGGGCAGAGGGGATCCTGCCCTTTAACCGGAACTGCAATACAAATTACAGATCATGAATAACCCTAATTATGATGGGCAGACTGGTGAGTTTGGATTCCTCACGTGGACCTCTCATCCCATGGAATTCAGTGGCACATTTCCTGTTGGCTTTGGTGGAGCTGGAATGCGGCCTTTCCTTTCTGCCTGTACGCTGCTTTGCTAATGGAAAAATATTTAAAGTTCTGTTTTGGTGCCTCAGACCCTGCTTTCTCTCCACTTTAGGAACACTTCACTTCAGCCAAAAGTTTCCTTTGTCTCACAGACTCAGAAAAAAAAAAAAAAAAGAGGGAGAGTGGGGAAAGAAAAGCTTTCTCCAAATAAGAACATAAGCAACAGAAATGTTAGAAGAAAGAATACACTTATGATCCAAAAGAAAAGAAAAAACTCTTCCCACTGTCTAGATGTTCCAGTCAAGGCCAAAAGAAAGCAGTCAGCTTTGCCAGCAAAATCCTAAGCAAAAGAAATAAATGACATCCCTCTGGTGCCCCTGGACATGCAAAGTATCCGGCTTTGCTGCTGTTCTGCTCCCCTTCTGCTTCCAGTGCAACAGCTGCCAAATTTGTCCTGCCTTGTAGGCATAACACATCAAGCTCGGGGAAAAACCAGGTGCTGAGGTGAAGCCTGGAAGTCCCACAAAGGGAGGAGAGCAGCATGAAAGAAAACACAGCTATGTTAAGAAGCTTCCTTCTAGGATAAAAATAGATGGACACACACACAGGAACTGAAAATCCCTCGCTTCTGTTTGCTTTTTCTGTTTGATTTCTTCTTATTCTCCCTCACCTTGCTGCTCCCCTCTCCCATCCCAAACGAATAGTTGTGTTTCCCATCATAGCTGAGCTCTCTTTCAAGGGAAGATATTTTGGACTTAAAAGAGAAAAAAAACTATGTGAAATTTAGGGGTTATTTCCCAGTACATAAAACAGCAAACTCCCTTAAGGAAAAACTAAATGTTTAATTTTGCAGTGGAAGCCTTGCAAAATCAGGTTTTCATTTCCGCTGACTGCTTTGAGTGGAAAACTGCATAAACATGAATACATATGGTGCACGCATGCACACACACACATATATACACGCTGGTTCCCCAGCCGCTGAATATTTGCAGCTTGAAATTGCACCTTAAGATCGTGAGGGGACAGGAGGGACAGCCATGAGAGGTGAGGGGAGATCATGAGGGGAAATCATGGCGGGACAGGAGGGGTGGCCATGAGGGCTGAGGAGAGAGTGTGAAGGGAGAGCAAGGGTGGCCATGGGGGAAGATCATGAGGGGAGTGTTGGGGAGGTTGTGAGGGGAGATCGTGAGGTGAGAGCAGGGGCAGGCATGGGCCGTGAGGGGTGGCCATGAGGGGAGATCTTGAGGGGAGATGAGGGGGGGCCATGAGGGGTAGGGGTGGCAGCTGTATAGTGTGGGGCCACTACGAGGGAGCAGCCATGAGGTGTGGCTGGGGGTGGGGGACAATCGGGGGCGCCATTTTTTCAGTGACACTGTGTAGTGGTGGGCTTGACAGTCCTGGGGTAACGGTTGGGCTCCATGATCTTAAAGGTCTTTTCCAACCTAGTTGATTCTATGAAGAAGTGAAGTTTTGCCAGCACAGATTTTAAATCACGAGATAACACAGAAGTTGTTCCTTCAGTTCAGCCAGTTACACGCTCTCTGCTTTTTACCTGGTAGCCCTGAGTACTACGTTGCTTTTAAAAGATAGCTCTGAATGTCAGGAGGATGGACTGCTGGCTCCTTTGACAGAGGTAGTAAGGAGAAGAAAGTGCCACTTCCTGCACTGGAGGAACAGCAGGAGTGGGGTAAGGTGGATGGGTTAGGCTGCCCTCCCGTGTGCACAGCAAAC
>NW_009917955.1:0-3628 GCF_000696875.1 Nestor notabilis | reverse complement strand
AGGCCTTGTCCATCCTGGCCTTGAACACTTCCAGGGATGTGGTAGCTACAACTTCTCTGGGCAACCTGTGCCAGTGCCTCACCACCCTCACAACAAAGAATTTCTTCCTAATATCTAATGTAAATCTACCCTCTGTAAACTTAAATCCATTCCCTCTTATCCTATTCCCACATGCCCTTATAAAAAGTCCCTATCCAGATTTCTTGTAGGCCTCTTTAGATATTGGAAGGCTGCTGTAAGGTCTCCCCTGAGTCTCCTCTTCTCCAGGCTGAACAACCCCGACTGTCTTAGTCTTTCCTCGCAGGAGGGGTGCTCCATCCCTCTGATATTTTTCCTGCCCTCCTCTTTGCACCTACATTTCCTAGACGTCAAACAGCACCTATTCGCTTAAAATAAAAATAAATACAAAAAATAAGAATAGAAAAAGAAGAAAGTTAAAACTCAAAGGAATCCGGAAGCTGTTTTTACCAGGACTCGGAGGCCAGGGAGCTGGCTGGGTGCAGCCTGCCTGCAACACCCACCCAGCCCAGCTGCAGCCTGTCTAACACAAACATCGCAGCAGTGGCCGTTTGCCCAGAAACAGCATCGGCCGCCAGAGCCCTATAACGGAAGGAAGCCGGAGCGAGCCCTGGCCCCCCACCACAGCCCCCAGAAATCAGCTCGGGGGGTAGGAAGGGTGATTGGCAGCTCCCAACAGGGAGAGGAGCAGCACCCATAAACATCACTGTTATTTTCTTAGGTGAAGAGGCTTTCCTCTGCTTCCTGTGATCAAAAAGGATTGTTAACAGTTCCTGTTAAAAACTGGTGCTCACAGCCTGTAACTTTACACATGGGCTGCATTAGAAACAGGAAAGATGATTTTTTTCCTCATTGTTAAGAAATGCCAAAAGCTTTAGGTTTATCTTCAGTATTGGAGTTCTATGTTTTACTAAGTAGGTTTTGTGGGGCAGTCAGGTTTGGTAGCTACTTGAAAGGACAAGTAAATCTTAAACGACTAAAAATCCCTTTCAGTCCCACCCTTACACTGGAGAAATCAGCTCGATGGAGCTGTGACCATCCCTACAGATTTTGGGTTTTATTTGCTTTTTTTGCTACCCAATAGGTCTATACGAGGTCTTCCAGGTATGGAAATACCTGCAAGAAGTCATGCCAGCTGTTAGGTAGCACTGTAAAAACATAGTCATAAGGTCTTCAAAATGCTGAGGAAATCAAAAGTCAAGCATAGATCCATGAGAATTCAAATAAGAATTGAGCAAAGAATTTCAGAAACACTTCAGATTCTCTCAAATTCGTAGTCAATCCTCCCACTTCTCTTTGACTAACAGGTCTGTGCTAGATTCACCTTTTTACCCAAGCTTTGTCAACATTGGCTGTGTCCCAAGGTATGTGTTTGTGTGACAAGATTACACACAAATTATTTTCTAATGAAAGTGACCCCAAAACCTGCTAGATTTAAGGTGTTTTGCCCAGGATGCTCAGATGTAAGATGGGGCTGTTTCAGCTCAGGGGCCTTTGAAGAATGTAATATGCCATTGTGCTTCAGTGAAAACATAGAATCATAGAACATAAAGTTGGAAGGGATGTCAAGGATCTTCTGGTCCAACCTTTCTAGACAAATATGACCTAGACTAGATGCCCCAGCACCCTGACATGAAGTCTTCTTTTCATTACCACAGCAGACGCTGTTGGTGTTTCAGCAGCAGGCAAACACCAAGAGGGTACCAACCTCTGGAAGGGGGACCAACTTCTAGTCCCCCTTCATGTCAAAAGGGTGATGGGTTTCACTAGACATCCTTTCTGTTTCATGGATGCTTTGAGTCAAAGTGACATTTTTTCACCCACCCTGAAATCCCAAGCTGGCTGAGACAACAGTTTGTAGAAGACCTTTGGCAGTTTTCTTGGTCAGGCTTATGTGAGAGAGAGAACCTCAATGCGTTATTTGTAAACAAGGAGAGAGCACTTTAAAGAAGCTTTTGTTCCTCTGCAAACAGTTGTCAGCCATGGAAGGGCTTTTTTCTTCCCAGGGATCATCTAAAGATACATTCCCAGGAAAGACATCTGACCCCTCAGAGTTGTGGCCTGCTGCCAGGGGGCATGCACTTGGCTTCTGCCATCTGGGCAGCAGCAGCCACTCTGCGCTGTGTTGGTAACAGCTCTCCAGTGGAGACAGAGAGTCTGGGAGCATTTTCCTTCAGAATGGCATAGTTTGGCCATGATTCCTCATACAGACGCAGCTCCTCACTGAGGCCCCATTCTCACAAATATTTATGCCCATGAGTAATTTCAAGACCATTAGTAATGACTTGAGTGGGATGACTCCTGGGTTCTCAGCAGACACTGTGGAAAGCAATCCTTTTGCAAGAGGGGTTTATATACATGCTCAAATGTCTTTTGCAGTAAGGATGGACTTAAGTATGTGCTTAAGTGTTTTGGAAGTGAAGGATGAGAATTTCCCCACTGTCTGGGTTCGGTTTTATTTGCTGTCTATTGACAGATATTCTGTGAGGGATGCCCAGATTCTTTGTGTAAAATTAATGGTTAAATGATTTGATTTCTGATTATATTTGCAGTTCTTCCTCCCTCTAAATATAATGAAAGCCATTACAGCCATTGTTCTCTTTTACATTTGTTGCATATAAAAATACGTTCCAGCACCAAGACCTGAAAGATCAGCTTTTTCCTAAAGCACATTTTGTCTGACTTATAAAAGTTTTATGAGTTATAAAACCCCTGAAACAATAAGTTTCTGATGGAAATGATGACTAGAGCAAAACTAACAGGTGTTGGTATAGTACTTCTAAAAGCAGGGGACATGGAAATCTAGCTCAGCTAAAAATAAGCACTTTTTATTTCTTCATATTACATGTTTAATACCTTGGTTCTTCAGGCTGAACTGCAGCAGGAGATCGTAGGAATCCCGGGTGCCTCAGCTTGTGAACTCTTAGCAGGCAATGTGTTTGCAGTTAGGAGTGAGCAGCTTCCTAAAGGGCTAGCACCACATCCTCAGCTGGTGTAAACTGGCATAGCCCTACAGAAATTGAAGGAACTGATTTAATAATAGTTAAAAACAAAAAGAGACATCTCTGCTTTGAATTGTGTAATTCGGTGCAGCCTAATGTGCGTTTATTGATGTGGCAGTCTTTACGAGCGTTGTCAGGCTACAGGAAAAAAAGAGGCAAATCCCCTCAGTTAACCTGTTTAGGCTGGGTTTGCCCATCCGGTCTTTGATCCCTGGGATCCATATGTTAGTGAAGCCTGCATTTACTGCTTAGACACATGGTCAGCTAATGATGGTAGTCCCAGGTCTAGACAACACCTCTGTATGCTGATAGCTGCTACTCTACTAAACCTCATCCTGTAAGCCCCACACACATGACAGATTTGAAACCCATCCTGAGTGAGCCCTGTGAAGCTGAGGCACATAACTGAGGTGCATAAGGTTGGCAGGCACAAGTTTTTTTCCTCGCCTAGGCTGCATCTTCCTGGGAGGGGGACCCCATGTCATTATCTCTTCTTTCACATGTTTCTCTCCTTGTCTTCACCCTCCTTGCTCATAAACTGCAGGAAACTGCCTCAGCTGAGTTAAGCATGCATTTGTAATACATACATATATTTATTTATTTATTTA
>NW_009917954.1:3818-13646 GCF_000696875.1 Nestor notabilis | reverse complement strand
ACAGGTTGCCCAAAGTGGTAAATGCTCCATCACCAGCAGTGTTAGAGGCCAGGTTGGACAGAGCCTTGAGTGACATGGTCTAGTGTGAGGCGTCCCTGCCCATGGCAGAGGGATTGGAACTAGGTGATCATAAGGTCCTTTCCAACCCAAACCATTCTATGATTCTATGATGATTCTATGATTATCATGAAACAATTGAACTAAACAGAAAACAGCCTGAAATGAAAATTTTCTGCTATGTTGTTAATTAGGAAGGGAATGTTTCCATATGAGTCAGTACAACAGATAAATTCATGCCAAAATGCAGCTTCTTACATCCTCTCTTACATACTCAGTATGTTGTAGCTTCCTAAATGTTGCTTAGGGGCAGCACTAAACTGTTAGCTTTTTCCCTTTTTGGGTGAGGGGAAAAAACATAATAAAAAGCAGCCTTTCTGCTTTTTTTTTTGCTAAGACTGACTGGAAGAGCTATGATTTCATTCTATCTCATTTTCTCATCTATTTTCCTTTTGTCCGTTTTCTTCTCTTTAACCTGGAAATCCAGCAAGCCCATGTTTTCCAGGCTGACCTCTTTTTTCCAGGGACATCAGGGTGCCCTTTGGACCCCAGCACTCCTTGAACACCAGATAAACCCATGTGACCCCTCCAGCCGTTCCCACCCACTTCTCCTCTGTTCTCCTTGGACCCCTTTTTCCCTTGGTTGCCTCTCAGTCCTATGTCACCTCTGAGACCCAGTTGCCCCTCATAGCCTGGAGGTCTTCCAGGACCAGTTTGTTCCCTCCAAGAAGGAAGTCCTGCTTCACTGTTGAGCACCTGATCCCTCTTTTCTCCTTTTGGTCCTCACTGTGCAGGTCCTCCTGAGGGTCCTTGGATTACTCTCTTCCCAATGCATCCTGGTTTACCCACAAAAAGGAAAAAAATTATTAAATTCCCTTTACTAAGAGCAATGTGTCAGAACAGACAGAATACAGCTCTGTAGGAAAGCCTTCACTGGTCATCAAATTGCATTTTCACCTAATAATGACAATTTTTTCTATGCAATGTATGACTACCGAGAACTAAGCTGTGAGGTAAGCACTTGTTATAAGCAAGCAATATATTAAAAGATCAAAATGTTTTTCTATCTGATGATGCTTCTCTTCAGATGCTATGGAGAACAGCCTAATGGATGCTGCAGCCATCCTGGAAGCCTAGAGGTTGTGTGTGGTCTGTCCATGTGCACAGCATTTAGTTTGCTTTTTTTTTTGCAAAAGAAAGAATTATAAACTGAACACTTGAAAGAAATATAACTTTAAAATGAAAAAAACATATCTTTCTTTCCTTTACAGTTGTTCTGTTTTCAGCTTAAAATCTGGTGGAGCTTTCATTGGTGTTAAGAACATTAAATACTGTGTGGTGTAAAAATTAAACAAGTCATTTATGTACAAAAGGGAGCTACTACTCATGTAGGATTTTAAAATGCTTGACTTCAGAAAAATACTGCCATAGGGATTTTCACTGAATGCAAAGGAATAAAATAATCTCCCTGTAAAATCAGTATAATTGCATTTAGTGTTATTAATATTCAGATATCAAGGGGAAAATAAGATCAGAAAAAACCCTGCATCAGGCTATGCCAGTATATCCCGCAAGCCCTACACCATATGTTGTTTTAAATTTTGTAAGTCTGCAGGATGGTAGCACAGTTACACCTAAATAAAGATTTATTGCTCTTTAAAATATAATGGCTAGAAGGATCCAAAAGCTATCATTTCACATAAATAAGCATTTAGGGAGTTATTTAAGAACTATAAGAACTTCATGATACCTTTTACATTCTATCAAGTCAATCACTCTAAGAGTCCCTAAATGCATATTTAAAATACTAGTAACATGTACTTATTTCTGTGAGAGGCCCGAACTACAGCACATGAGTTACTGCAGCTCGTCAGGCTGAACTCCTACACCAGTGCCGATTTTTGAAGTTCTTTTAGGAGCACTTCCTCACGCATCGCAGTGCTGCAGCGGAGAGCAGAGCACGGCTCCACTCCAAGCCCTGTCCCAGGATTGCCTTTGTCAGGACCTACAGGTGCCCCTGGTCTTGATTAAGAAACACAGCCATTGTGTTTGTCTGGAAACTCTACACAGCCAAAGGTAAAAAGTGCTAAAATTACCTGGCTCCCCTTTTTCACCCTAGTCTCCCTTTGTGTGTCTGGCTCGGGAATGTCACAGAAACCCAGCTTTTCTGGTGTACTGCTGTTTTCCTTCAGCATGGTTAAGAAACAAAATAGTCCTCAATAGCTGTGCCTTTGCAAATAGCAAGTGGTGGGATTGTTTCCCTTTTTGTCTCCAGTACCATATTTCAGGGAAGATGATACTTCAGGGTCTGTGGGTCTGAAATTCCAGGCTGGTTGGTGATAGCTGCTTGTCCCTTTGGGACAAGGGCTGTCAGCCCCTCTGCCAGCTGCATGCTGCAGCCAAGGATTCCAAAGCAGCCCAGGAGCCCCCCAGGTGCCACCCTCTGGGACCAGTGCAGTAACATGTGTCCCCAGCCCATGGCAGGTCCCTTGTTCCTGATCACCACTCCCACTGCTCCTGTTATTGATGGGAACTGGTTGAACGAGGACATGGAGCTGTTGGAGTAAGTCCAGAGGAGGGCCACGAGGATGTTAAGGGGGCTGGAGCACCTCCCGTATGAAGACAGGATGAGAAAGTTGGGGCTGTTCAGCCTGGAGAAGAGAAGATTGTGTGGAGACCTCGTCGCAGCCTTCCAGTACCTGAAGGGGGCCTACAAGGATGCTGGGGAGGGACTCTTTGTCAGGGACTGTAGTGGTAGGACAAGGGGTAATGGCTTTAAACTTAAACAGGGGAACTTTAGATTAGACATAAGGAAGAAGTTCTTCACAGTGAGGGTGGTGAGGCACTGGAATAGGTTGCCCAAGGAAGTTGTGAATGCTCCATCCCTGGCGGTGTTCAAGGCCAGGTTGGACGGAGGCTTGGGGGACATAGTTTAGTGTGTGGGGTCCCTGCTCATGGCAGAGGGTTGGGAATAGATGAACTTAAGGTCCTTTCCAACCCTAACTATTCTATGATTCTATGATTCTATATATGTTAAGTTCCTATAAAGTTCCACAGGCAAATAAAAGTGACTTGACTGGCTGCCAAGTTTTAGGGATTTTTTTTTTACTATTAGAACAGCAACATTTACCAAAGGTGTATGCTGGGATCACTACCACAGCAATGCTATTAATCAGCAAAGGGCAGCTGTTGTTTTCTAAGAACCTTTATGCCAGCACTATGGATTAAGCCAAATATTATCAGTTTTCATCTAATTAGTTCACAGAGGGTCCCTCTACCTTCACACACCTGCCACTTTCCCTTCTGAAAGACAAGATTTAATTAAATCCAGGAGCTTATGCCTATGTACTTTCTTTTTGAGAAGGGGGATGCGGTATCAAGAAGCAAATCAGGCATCAGCACGGACAACCCTTGTACTTTTGTGATGAGACTTAGGACTCTTAAAGCTTAATCTCCTCAAACCTAGTGATTACAGAAAATGGCAGATTTAATTTTTTAAAGTTGGTTTTGAGCCTTCTGTTAAAAAGGCTCAGACACTAGGAAGTAAATGACAACAAACCCAAATGTAATTATATTTAAACTTTTCCAGTCTCATAATTTGAGAATTACTCACAGTTTGTAATATTTAAGGGACATCAACCTGATAACTACAACCATTTTTACACAAAGAGATAAGCCATGTTTCTGATTTCTGAGTCGGATTGTGCCCTTGAAAGTATTAATATATATACATAGGAATAGCATCAACTAAAATACCAGGATACTGGACTCAGTGATAGACTCAGCCCTTTCCTAGTCCTCAGCTACACCATCAGGCTTTTAATTACTACAGGTTTTAAACAAAATCTGTGTTCCTGCTGCACCTGCCCAAGAGATGGCAATGTCTCACTGTCGGACACAGACAGTGCAAGGCAAAGTGCTTTGCATTAGCAAAAGCTTTTGTCCTAAGCTTATTATTTCATACTAAACACTACAATCATTATCTATTTTAATACTGTAAAATCCAGTCAGCCTGAAACTGCCCAAGTTAATAAGCATCTTACGAGACAAAGGGCTTATAGATCTCCACAACTAGAACTTTTCTTCAGCAGAGAATCTTGTCCTGCTTCTCTGTGACATGTCAACACGCAGTGTCACAGACTTCTTTGCAGGTTATTTTATATCTGGATGTGTTGCAACAACTCTTCAAAATAAGGAAATGGAAATACCTACTTTCCTTTAACCCAAATTCTTCTTTGCTCTGGCAAATTCATGTTTTGTTAAAAAGCAAGGTTACATTCCAGGTCACAGTGTTGTAGAGAGTCACGTGCTGCAACCTTAAAATCCTGTTAGGTAGCAAAAAATCTAGGAACAAAATTGTCTCTATGTGTGCTGGACTCAAAAATTATAGGGAGTTTATAGCATCTGCAAAGTTATAAAGCGCTGGAGGGGGAGAGAATTGTTTTTTCTGCCATACAAACTAGATGCAAGGGACTTTGGATCAGCACTAAAGTCAGAGAGAGGAAAGATTCCCACTGATTTCTTTGGAACATATGCCTAATACCATGCAAGGTGAAAATTAACTATCCTAGAAACACGACTCCTCATTTAACAACAGGCGAGAGGCAATGTGAGAACAGCTTGGTTTGGGGGTCATTTCACACCTCTGCATGCTCAGAGATGAGCTGCAAGGCAGTGAGACACATATCAGGTTTGCATCTCCCAAAAAGCGTAACCACCCACGGTCCCCTGTGCAGTGGCCAGTGTGGGGCTGGAAGAGCATCTTCTGGCTCTGCCACAGCTCTGTTATGGGACTTTCACAACTCAGAGTATCTCACACTCTGCAGGTTTACACTCCTACACACCAAAGCGCCATCCATCTTTCTCCCACACACATTTACCCTAATTTCCCCTGAAGATCCCCTGAGAGGAGCCACTGCGCAAACCTCTCCACTTTTAGACCTTACCCAGCAGCAAAGGCAGAAATATCTCTGAAACAGTAATACAGGGGAATGTATCATAACAATAAATTTAATTTCAAATAAATTTTAAAATGCCTTATATTTTTTAGCTCTTCTGATTAGGTCAGGAGCAAAGTAACTTACTTCCCATCTCTTATAGCAGGCCTTGAAAAGGGAGAAAGAGCAAAATGTGCTTCAATGGGAAGGATTTCTATGGCAGTAGCTGCTGTTTGCAAGGAGGCGACAGAGCCTGGGTTGGACTCCAAATGTATTGCAAGCTTTGCCATATGCCAGACTTCGTGATGAAATGTGGCATATTTTTACAAGCAGAGCTGAAAGACAAAGAAGGGGGTTTCCACGCTGGCAGGTACAGCTGTGAATAAACTGGGATGAGGGGACAGAAGGTGGGATGGAGAAGGAAAATACAAGAGGCTTCAGAAAATGTTGAGAACTGCTGCTTCAGCCAGAGGCTCAGCACAAGAGGGCACTCCAAGTGCTTCCAACAGCCCTGCCAAGGATGCTTTTACAGCCTGCACTATCCGAAGATGAAGCACAAGCATCCCAGCCTTAAGCTTCAACCACCCCCACAGAGCCCAGACATCATGCTCCTCATCCCGAACATCCTGCTGCACAAGCACAACAAGCATTTTCCTTAGATAACTTGCCAAAAGCTTCTAGCGCAAAATGGAATTTTTGAATACTGAGTATATGTGATTAATAGATAAAACACAAAAAATCAGGTATCTGTAAGACCTACACTTTTCAAACTTGTTTCCACTGAGAGCAGTAATAAAGGCTGAATCTGTATGGTCACCGTATATAGGGGGAAATAAAAACAACAACAACAAACAAACACCTATTGGTAAGAACTGCTCATTTTAAGAAAATTTCCCATAGCAAACTGGTATCAGAATGAGTAGGACTAATCACAAGGCTGGCTGTACTCATGCAACACTGTAGAAGAGCATGAGGAGATGAAACATAGTAGATGGAATTGTATGTTTTTAAAATTAAGGTGAAAGCCCTCTCCAGTGAATGGGTACAACCCAGAGAAGCTGGAAAACTGGCTGGCATTGCCATTCAATGGGCGATTCCTTCCAGAGCACCACAAAACACAGCTGTTTTCTCCAGAGGGAAACTTTAAACTCCCAAAACAACTTCATTTTTCTCTAAAACACTTAGGAAGCAGTTATAGGACCAAACCATGCATTCACTAGTACAGCCGTAAATTGCTGCCTACCTACTGGTTGAAGGTAGTTAGCAGCACAAGTCATCCAGCAAACGTGGGAAGAGGAATGGGTTGTGTGTTGAAGGTATGAACATCCCTGGCTGAAGCTTGCAGCAGCTTTTCCTACCAGAAATCAGTATCTTGTAAATGACCCACTCTGCTAAGAAGAAAGAATTCTGCAATAACTATACCTACATACAAAAACAATACTAGGACTGGTGCTCTTCAACATCTTTTTGGCAACATCGACAGTGGGATTGAGTGCACTCTTAGCAAGTTTGCCAGCAACACCAAGCTGTGTGGTGCTGCTCACACACTGGAGGGAAAAGATGCCATTCAGAGGGACCTTGACATGCTTGAGAGGTGGGCCTATGAGAACCTCATGAAGTTCAACAAGGCCAAATGCAGGGTCCTGCAACCAGGTTGGGGCAATCCCAAGTATAAACATAGGTTGGGCAAAGAATGGATTGAGAGCATCCCTGAGGAGAAAGACTTGGGGGTGTTGGTTGATGAAAAGCTCAATTACGAGCTGGCAGTGTGCGCTCACAGCCCAGAATGCCAGCCGTGCCCTGGGCTACATCAACAGAAGTGTGACCGGCCAGTCAAAAGAAGTGATCCTACCTTCTACTCTGCCCTTGTGAGACCCATACCCCCCTACTGCATCCAACTCTGGGGCCCCCAACCTAAGAAGGATGTGCACCTGCTGGAGTGAGTCTAGAGGAGGCCACAAAGATGCCCATAGGGTTGGATCACCTTTGCTGTGGAGACAGGCTGAGAGAGCTGGGGTTGTTCAGCCTGAAGAAGAGAAAGCTCTGGGGACACTTTAGAGCAGCCTCCTAGTGTCTAAAGGGGCTGACAAGAAATATGAAGAAGGACTTTTTACAAGAGCATGTAGTGATAGGACAAGGTGGGGTGGCTTTAAACTGACAGAGGGAGGATTTAGAAGGAAGTTCTTTACTGTGAGGGTGGTGAGGCTCTGGCACAGGTTGCCCAAAGAAGCTGCGGCTGCCCCCTCCCTGGCAGTGTTCAAGGCCAGGCTGGATGGGGCTTCGAGCAACCCGGTCTAGTGGAGTATGTCCCTGTCCATGGCAGGGGGCTGGAACTAGATGGTCTTTAATGTCCCTTCTAACCAAAGACATTCCATGATTCTATGATTCTAGATTTCTATGACATGTTTGGAACTTCTACAAGTTAACAACAAGATTACAATTATAACAAGAGATCACACACTCATTTATACAGACCATTAAACTGGCTGTAGCAATTTAATATTGTCGAAGGTACACATCAAAAGCAGAGAGTGATGTGAAAATCTGACTCATGCAGGATTATAGATCCTGCCCAGCCTTTGTATTCCAAGTTGATTAATCCTTTGCCTTCTAATTACTTGTTGTACCTGATCTCAGAATGCCACCCAGCCCCTCCTTTAGCTGGGTACAGGCAGAGTTGCCCCAACTGGAATTGACCCAGAACACCAGTTAATACTGATATTTATGAGGACAAGTGATAGGCTGCTTACAAATAAGCACATTCATTGTGTGCTAAATATAAGCAGTTTTCCTGTGAAATGTAATTTCTCACTTCAGACCATGGATCTTACCTTGCACAAATTCCAACAGAAATTGCACCACAAAGCAGGATTAGATCCAACCACTGCTGCCATCAGCAACCAGCCGGTGCCTTCCTGGTGTCCTGTGCAGGCTTTCCTGCCTTACAAGCACCTTTGCACTTATTTCCAACACCAAAGCTATAGACCGATTTGGTGTTTATCTAAAGCAAGTGGAGAAGTAATCACCCACAAATCATTGTCACACACATCCCACAGAGGTGACTGCTCTATCCAATCTGCCCTACAGTTAGATGTCCTCTAATTTGTCAGGCTGACTTTAAATGTAGTTTTGTAAGGAGATCAGTCTTTGACCTTCAACAAGAGAAAAGTAACACCCAGTTAGGACAATAACGAAAACAATAACCAAAGCATCACCTCTGCCCAGCATCCCAGCCTAGGCATGTTTTTTAGGAATATTCTGCAAACTCAGATGAACCAAGCCTTACGTTTACACTGGACGTTTCTTTTCCATGAGTCAAGACAGCCTGGTTAGCTAGATAAGATCTGGAAAAATATATCCAGATATCTCAGTATTGCAAAAAGAAAAGGATTCAGGCATGTTGTTTTGTGAAGTTTGCAGGACCATCCTTAGCTCTGCTCAGGTAACCTGGCCTGCAGAGGACCCTGCGGTTATTTTTCTTCTGCACTTAAAGTTAAAATATACTTATCCAAAGTAAAACTACACAAAAAAAAGTGAAATTTCAGACCTTGCTTGCAAGACAGAAGATCTACCATCTGCAGAGAACAGGTGCAGACTATGTAGTGGAGTTAATAAAAGCATCATTGTGGCACTTTTACATCACTGAATAAATATTTGACATTCAAAGCTTGCATATCCAGCACACACAATGACTGTGACACAAATGCAGATGGCTAAAAATGAAGGTCTTTATTTTTAGAATGTTCATCCCTTTTTGCCCTCAAAGAGTTGCCTTAATCCCTAACAAGCAACCTCACAGCCCAGTGGTTTACCTTCCAGGATAGATGAAGCCTGCACACGCGAGTGAAATAACCAGCAGAAAACAAGGGGCAGGGGCACTGCAGAAACCAATCACTGCACCCGCTGGCAGGAACCAGCCTGCGCGCAGCAGCAATGCAGCAGCTATGGTGCAGCGAAGGGGTCGGGTTGCAGAACAATGCTCCCTGGCAAGACAGGAACTGCTATGGAAGTCACCTAAGATCCTGCCCAAGTTCAGCATCCATGCAAGCCATACGGGCAAAGGCAAGCTGCAGGAGCTAGCAGAAGGGGAGAAAACGCACCTGGACAGCAAAGCCTGCTCTGATGTGCAATCCAGGCACCCGCTCACCTGAACTGCAAAGAAACTTACCTCTTGGCAAGTATATCCGCAGCAGGGTGTGACAGAGCCTAAAGACTCATGAAATATTCAAAGACTATAGTTTTGATTTTACAAATGTTATGCTAGCCTTTATGGCAGGTAAGTGTTTTATTCATGTCTCAAGGGGGAAGTTTCCTGCAGGAGCAAAAGCCAATGCTCAAATCCCCACTAATAATTAACACAAATCCCTAGTGGTAAAACAAGGAAGGGAGCAGATTTTCCAGAGCACCAACCCTGAGGAGACAAGGAAACAAACTCCCTTGGTTTTATATACTTCATACAAGTAATAACTTTGGTATGATTTTTACAATGAAGAGCACAATACTCTTAGAGAAACCTGAGGTTCAAATGGTTTGGAGCAAGAGGCTGGCAACCCCAAGGAAGGGGACAGCTAGGTCTAGCTTATCTGCGTTACTCATCTTTTATTGCATAGGCCTGGTTTTCAGGCACTGGGAGGCTCCTTTCAAACCCTGGCTGGTTTAGTAGAGAAGTTAAGTTTTGCTTTTTTTTTTTTTTTTTGCTCACTTTCCTTTTGTTCCTGTTTTATTTCTTTGCTTTTCCTTTCTTCCAAGGTGCAAGCCAGTGGGCTTCTCCTAGGTCAGTAAGTGGAGAACACCACCTGGAGCAGGCAGTTCAGGGAGAAACAGCAGTTGAAGG
>NW_009917954.1:0-3787 GCF_000696875.1 Nestor notabilis | reverse complement strand
AAGAGCCTTCCCTTTCTCAGCAGCAATGCATGATAAATCAAACCATGGCCTCCTTTAGAATAAATCCTGTCCTACTTCTCACGAAAGAGTTATTAACCCTAAATCCAATCAGGAGGCAGTTCTGACCATTCTTCTTGGTGAGGTTCCTCCCCTGGAAACACCAGGAGGGCTTGGCAGGGTCCCTAAAGCCCTGTCTTCTCTTAAGGCAGACAACATTTGATTATAGTCAGATCCATAATTCATTGCAAGGCAAATCCTTCTCCATTTGATAAGATAGTGTGTGTCATTCATATACACACTGAACCTTCATCTTACATAACTTGGCACCTAATGGGTGAACGGTCTGAAGCACGAGTCTTACGGGAAGCGGCTGAGGAAGCTGGGGTTTGTTTAGCCTGGAGAACAGAAGGCTCAGGGGGGACCCTCTCACTTTCTGCAACTATCTGAAAGGAGATTGTAGTGAGGTCAGGGTTGGTCTCTTCTCCCAGGTAACAAGTTATAGGACCCCAAGGCAGGTAATGGCCTCAAGCTGCACCAGGGAAGGTTTAGGTTGGATATTAGGAATCATTTCTTCACTGAAAGGATTGGCAAGCACTGAAACAGGCTGCCCAGGGAAGTGGTGGAGTCACCATCCCTGGAGGTATTTAGAATACATATAGATGTGGCACTTAGGGACATGATTTAGTGGTGGACTTGGAAGTGCTTCGTTAATGGTTGCACTCGATGTTCTTAAACATCTTTTCCAATCTAAACAAGTCTATGATTCCATGATTCTAATGCAACCATCAGCAGAACCGAGTGAAGCAAGACAGTTACAGATCATCGAGGTGATAATAAGACTGTGGGAAAGTTATTTGTAAACTCCTCTTTGAAAAATATCCTAACAGCCAAAGCTGTTGCATGGAGCAAGTGCTCTGATAACCAAGAATGCTTTTGCAAGTATTTTTATGGGATTGGTGTAAGTGATACCCACCCATTGCTCTGTCACTGGCAAAAACACTCTTACCATTTCAAGCACCATCCACTCAGGCACCAGGTAATTTACCAAGCTAAGCTGCATGCACAGGGAGAGTGCAGGCTCCTGTAATCTTCCAGGACCAATGGAAGCTCTACTTTGAGCTAGAGAGGGGCACAAATATTTGTAAGTTTAAAACAAAACCTCTGCATAAGTATTTTTTAAGATCAAAGACTAAGCAAGCATCAGTTCTGCAGTCAACATTCATAAAAATAGCAGCAGAAGAAAGAGGCACTGTTCTCTCTGCATGAGCTGGAAACAAAAGCATCACATCCTGATTGACCCTTTGCCACCTGTGCAGCTTTGTTTGTGTAAGTGCCTTTTAAAGATACTAATTGAGAAAAGAGCGTTTTTAAAGCATCATTAAAATGTCCTCAAATATTAAAAGAACATCTTTAATAACAGCAGTTACATCTAGCCCTTGAAACAGTTTGCATTCCTTTATGGTCTTCTGTGGTTCAGAAGACGTCAGCTGATACCAGCACAGTAATACCGTGTCCCCATTGCGCTGGAAGTGACCCCAGCTTCCATGGCCACACACTTGGGATGAACCACCCCTCTCTGCAGGGAGGTCCCCACCAACCCAGAGGCAGACTGGGGAGCACAGCCATGACCAGCTCTGCAGGCAGAGCTGTGACGACAGTCACCTCTGGCAGGGCGAAACAATGAGCTGAACAAACCACTGCACAGCTATAGAGAATGCAAAGTTCAGCTCACCTGCGAAGACACATCTTTGAGAGGCAGCTTGTTGCACAGACAGGTAGGCAATTTACCAGCACCAGCTCTTTGTCTCACAGTTCCCACCTAGTTGTAAAAAGCAGCTCTACTTGTAAAAGAACAACAACCCTGTGGCTAGCTCCAGTCTCTGGGCTCAACACGGTACCTGCTGCCTTTGGGGGGTGGGTGCATGTGGCTGCTTCTTCAGTGTGAGCACAGCCATAAGCCAAACAGACCTTGGTGCCTTCAGCCAAACAGGCTGTGGTCAAACCCTCAGAGTGGTCAAACCCTCAGAGCGCTGCTTCATCAGCCACATCCTCATGCTGCTCCTGGCTATTTGCTCTCACCCCTGTGGCACAGAGACATATGGGCAAAATAAATTTATTTTTCAGCAGATGACTCCCGTAGCTCAGCTCATCCCTCTGCCACAGAAGGGGGTGTGCCACAGAAGGGGGTGTACCCCAGAGGGTCAGGCAGGAGGAGGGCCCCCCCGGGTGTCTCACTGCCATGGCTGAGGACAGGCACACCACACTACACCCCCAGGCTCCCATATGCTCTGGGGATGTTCCTTCCTAAGGACACTCAAGCAAGTGACTTTAACCAACCTTTAGCTGTGGGAGCTGCCTGCTGCTGAACAAGGCAGGAACCTGGCACCAGCAACAGCCCTGGTCCCACCCACAGCTGGACCATATTCACAACACCCTCATTTTCAAGTGCAGAAAACTGAAGTTAAGGATTTTTACCCTGAAAGGCAACGGGAGTTTCTCTGTAGCTCCTGCTCCACATCTAAGTCCCAATGCCCAGGTGTGCCTGGCTTAGGCGGTTTTTACAGAAAGGCTTTGTAAAGCAGCTGCTTTGCTGCTCCCTCAACAACTCAGGGTGGAGGAGGACAACCAGCAGTTCCCAGCACTGCTGAAATCCAGACCTAGGCTGGCAACATATCCAAACAGCGTGCATGAGCCCACAAGGCAATGCTTGGAGCCCCCCTGCTCCAGTGAAAAGAGCAGATGTTTCACTGAGCCTGTCATGCTGTGCTCAGAGCCAGCACACTCTTTAAGATTCATTTGATGTGTCCATTTAAACGGGATGCTGGCTCATGCCCATGTACCCAGCAAAGAATTTGGTCATTCTCCACAAGCTGTTCATTTTGGTACAGTACCAGTGCAAGGTTTTGGGTGCAGTCACTACACTGGCAAAACTCATTTTGAAGAACTCACCAGGAGCAATCCAGGGATCCCTCATCTCAAGTAGTGCTACCCTGCTGGCCCCAAAGCTGAAGCCATAGCCCAGCAGCAAAAACCATAATCTTAAACACAAGACAAAACCCAACCTTTCTTAATGCCATTTGTTTATTGCTTTATTAGTGTCATACAGTAACAGTTTTTAAGGCTAAGAAATAGGATCAGCCTGTGAAGATCACTATCTGCAATTGCTCTGCTTCATGAATGAGAACCTGGTATCCGGCTGCCCAAGGTGAATACAGTGAACAAAGTGTTTCTGTTAGTTTTATTTCTCACTTATACTGCAAAGTTAAGTTTTAAGTAGCATTTTGGAAGTAAGCAGGACAATAAATCATGCTTTTATATACCAGGGGCAAAATAAACTAAGAAAACCAAAGCCTTGTGGTTAGCAGTAGCAGTCATGTAGGATTTCAGTAGTCATCACACGTTTCCAGATAAAGTCTTGTAAGTACTTGTCCATCCGCATCTCTTTCCTGGGCACACCTCATCTGATACATTATCACTCCTCTTACAGGCCCATACCAGTGGTTTCTCACAGCCGTGCCGTAGCACATTGCAATGCTCAGCTCTCTCCCTCTCACCCCATTCGAGCTGGGGAGCTCCCAGGCACCTGCCCGCACCCCCAGGCACCCCTTCATGCATCCACTGTGTTATAAAGTGAACTACAAGCTTATATATTAGAAAGAATGTGTACGAGACAAAGCACGGGCAGTGACTACGAGGCGGTATCCCGGGGAGGGCTGGTGCAGTTGGTGTCCGGGTCGCCGCAGTGGGGACACGAAGCGCGTTACGCAAATGCATCGTTAGGATGATG
>NW_009917953.1:428-1212 GCF_000696875.1 Nestor notabilis | reverse complement strand
CATCAGGTCCCATGGACTTGTGCGTATTCAGTTTCCTAAGATAATCTTGAACCTGATCATCTCCTACAGTGGGCCTAAGGTCTTCATTCTCACAGTCCCTGCACCTGCCTTCCAAGACTTGGGTGGCATGGGCAGAGCACTTGCTGGTGAAGACTGAGGTAAAGAAGTCATTGAGAACCTGACCCCGAGCTTTCTCAAAACCAAACCCAGCCAGTTCTCCCAATAGCTTCCAAAGAGAGCCCACATTATCCCTAGTCTGTCTTTTGTTTGAGACATACTTAGAGAAGCCTTTCCTGTTATCTTTCACATCTATTGCGAGACTCAATTCTATCTGGGCCTTAGCTTTCCTAACCTGGTCTTTAGCTTCCCAGACAATGTCCCTGTATTCTTCCCAGGTTGCCAGTCCTCGCTTCCACCTTCTGTAAGATTATTTTTTCCTTCTAAGTTTTCTCAGCAGCTCCTTATCCATCCATGGAGACTTCCTGGCCTTCCTGTCACATTTCTTTCTAGTCAGAATGCAACACTCCTGAGCTTGGAGCAGGTGATCCTTAAATATCAACCAGCATTCTTGGCCCCCCTGCCCTCTGGGGCTTTATCCCATGGAACCTTACTAAGCAGGTTCCTGAAGACGCCAAAGTCTGCTCTCTGGAAGTCCAGGGCAGTGAGCTTGCTGTGTGCCCTTCTCACTGTCCTGAGGATCTTGAACTCGACCATCTCATGATCACTGCAGCCAAGGCTGCCCTGGAGCATCACATTTCCAGCCAGCCCCTTCCTGTTGGTGAGC
>NW_009917953.1:0-201 GCF_000696875.1 Nestor notabilis | reverse complement strand
CCCACTGTAATGGCCCCCCCATTGCTGTTCTCCCTTTGACCCTGACCCACAAGCTCTCTGTTGGGTCATCACCTGTCCCCAGACAGAGTTCTATACTCTCCAGCCTATCACTGACAAATAGCTACACCCCGTTGCCATCTGTGTGGCCTGTCTTTTCCAAAGACCCTATAACCAACCATTCCAACACTCCAGTCATAGGAG